>NW_024609582.1:0-10000 GCF_018296145.1 Oncorhynchus tshawytscha
ACACTGTCCTTCAGTCAGCTGGTCTTTCTACTTCTTTAAAACAGTTATGACGGTTATTTTATTTATTTAGTTGTGTACACGGGAACTCTGTGTGTATGACTGTGGGTGTATATACCACTGTTTGTCCCCTCCCAGGCGGACTGGAGACATGACCAATCGTCTCTGCCTCCAGGCTGGCCCACAGCAGGCAACATAGACATCAGAGGGTTTGGTCTGCGATACAGAGAGGACCAGGAACTGGCAGTACGCAACATCACCGTAGCCATCCACGGAGGAGAGAAGGTATTTTATGGGGGGGTACGGGCTGTGTGACTGGAGGGATTAGGCTGCGTGACGGGGGATTAGGCTACGTGACGGGGGGATTAGGCTGTGTGACGGGGGGATTAGGCTGTGTGACGGGGATTAGGCTGTGTGACGGGGGATTAGGCTAAGTGACGGGGGATTAGGCTAAGTGACGGGGGGATTAGGCTACGTGACGGGGGATTAGGCTACGTGACGGGGGGATTAGGCTGTGTGACGGGGGGATTAGGCTGTGTGACGGGGGGATTAGGCTGAGTGACGGGGGATTAGGCTGAGTGACGGGGGATTAGGCTGAGTGACGGGGGGATTAGGCTGCGTGACGGGGGGATTAGGCTGCGTGACGGGGGATTAGGCTGCGTGACGGGGGATTAGGCTGCGTGACGGGGGATTAGGATGCGTGACGGGGGATTAGGATGCGTGACGGGGGATTAGGATGCGTGACGGGGGATTAGGCTGCGTGACGGGGATTAGGCTGAGTGACGGGGGGATTAGGCTGAGTGACGGGGGGATTAGGCTGAGTGACGGGGGATTAGGCTGAGTGAAGGGGGGATTAGGCTGAGTGACGGGGGATTAGGCTGAGTGACGGGGGGATTAGGCTGCGTGACGGGGGATTAGGCTGCGTGACGGGGGATTAGGCTGCGTGACGGGGGATTAGGATGCGTGACGGGGGATTAGGATGCGTGACGGGGGATTAGGCTGCATGACGGGGGATTATTAGGCTGAGTGACGGGGATTAGGGCTGAGTGACGGGGATTAGGCTGAGGACGGGGATTAGGCTGCGTGACGGGGGGATTAGGGCCATGTGACGGGGATTAGGCTGAGTGACGGGGGGATTAGGCTGCGTGACGGGGGGATTAGGCTGAGTGACGGGGGGATTAGGCTGAGTGACGGGGATTAGGCTGGAGGACGGGGATTAGGCTGACATGGACGGGGGGTTAGGCTGGAGGACGGGGGGTTAGGCTGAGTGACGGGGGTTAGGCTGAGTGACGGGGGATTAGGCTGAGTGACGGGGATTAGGGGATTATTAGGCTGCGTGATTAGGGGAGACGGGGGATTAGGCTGCGTGACAGGAGGGTACATAGGCTGCGTGACAGGAGGGGATTAGGCTGCGTGGACGGGGATTAGGCTGCGTGACGGGGGGGATTAGGCTGCGTGACAGGAGGGGATTAGGCTGCGTGACGGGGGGATTAGCTGCGTGGACGGGGGGATTAGGCTGCGTGACGGGGGGATTAGGCTGCAGACGGGGGATTAGGGGGATTAGGCTGAGTGACGGGGATTAGGCTGAGGACGGGGATTAGGCTGAGGACGGGGATTAGGCTGAGTGACGGGGATTATTGTTGTAGTTGTTCCAGGTGGGTATAGTAGGTCGTACAGGAGCAGGGTAGACTGCTGTTGTTGTTCCAGGTGGGTATCGCTATTCGACAGGAGCAGGGAAGTCCTCTCTGACTCTAGGATTGTTCCGCATCATCGAGGCGTGTGAGGGAGATTCATATCGATGGAGTTAACACGCTACGCTGGGTCTCCATGAACTCCGCTCCAGGATCACCATCATACCACAGGTACACACCCACAGCCCTACCGACACACTCAAACTGACCCACACTCTTCTGGAGACATGTTATATTTAAAATATCTTTATTTATCCTCTCCCTCCCTCACCCCTCTCTCCCCCTCCCCTTCCTCCTTTCCCCTCTCCTCTCCCCCCCCTCCAGGATCCAGTGTTGTTCTCTGGGTCTCTGAGGATGAATCTGGACCCTTCGATGGCTACTCTGATGAGGAGGTGTGGAGAGCCCTGGAGCTCTCCCATCTCAAGAGCTTTGTGTCGGGCCTGCCGGACAAACTCAACCACGAGTGTTCAGAGGGAGGAGAGAACCTCAGGTACACCTTACCTCTCCTCCTCTTCTTACTTCTCTCCTTACTTCACTCCTCTCTCCTCCTCTCCTTACCTCTGTCCTCTCTCTTTACCTCTCTCCTCCTCTCCTTACCTCTCTCCTCCTCTCCTTACTTCTCTTCTTATCCCTCTCCTCTCTCCTTCTCGTTTCTTACATCTCTCCTCCTCTCTCCTTTACCTCTCTCCTTACCTCTCTCCTCTCCTTACCTCCTCTCTCCTTCTTGTTTCTTACCTCTCTCCTCCTCTCCTTACCTCTCTCCTCTCTCCTCCTCTCCTTACCTCTCTCCTTCTCGTTTCTTACCTCTCTCTCTCTCTCTCTCATTAACATAATCTCTCTCCAGTCTGGGTCAGCGCCAGCTGGTGTGTCTGGCCCGAGCCCTCCTGAGGAAGACGAAGATCTTGGTTCTGGATGAGGCCACAGCTGCTGTGGACCTGGAGACTGACAACCTGATCCAGTCCACCATCAGAACCCAGTTTGATGACTGCACTGTCCTGACCATCGCACACAGACTCAATACTATCATGGACTACACCAGGTAATATATAGACTGACTCAATACTATCACGGACTACACCAGGTAATATATAGACTGACTCAATACTATCATGGACTACACCAGGTAATATATAGACTGACTCAATACTATCATGGACTACACCAGGTAATATATAGACTGACTCAATACTATCACGGACTACACCAGGTAATATATAGACTGACTCAATACTATCACGGACTACACCAGGTAATATATAGACTGACTCAATACTATCACGGACTACACCAGGTAATATATAGACTGACTCAATACTATCATGGACTACACCAGGTAATATATAGACTGACTCAATACTATCACGGACTACACCAGGTAATATATAGACTGACTCAGTACTATCATGGACTAAACCAGGTAATATATTTTATTTTTTATTTTATTTCACCTTTATTTAACCAGGTAGGCTAGTTGAGAACAAGTTCTCATTTACAACTGCGACCTGGCCAAGATAAAGCATAGCAGTGTGAACAGACAACACAGAGTTACACATGGAATAAACAATTAACAAGTCAATAACACAGTAGAAAAAAAGGGGAGTCTATATACAATGTGTGCAAAAGGCATGAGGAGGTAGACGAATAGTTACAATTTTGCAGATTAACACTGGAGTGATAAATGATCAGATGGTCATGTACAGGTAGAGATATTGGTGTGCAAAAGAGCAGAAAAGTAAATAAATAAAAACAGTATGGGGATGAGGTAGGTGAAAATGGGTGGGCTATTTACCAATAGACTATGTACAGCTGCAGCGATCGGTTAGCTGCATAGACTGACTCAATACTATCATGGACTACACCAGGTAATATATAGACTGACTCAATACTATCATGGACTACACCAGGTAATATATAGACTGACTCAATACTATCATGGACTACACCAGGTAATATATATACTGACTCAATACTATCATGGACTACACCAGGTAATATATAGACTGACTCAATACTATCATGGACTACACCAGGTAATATATAGACTGACTCAATACTATCATGGATTACACCAGGTAATATATATACTGACTCAATACTATCATGGACTACACCAGGTAATATATGAAAACACAGACACCTGGTCTTTCTCTCTCTCATCTCTCTCTCTCCTCCCTTCAGAGTGCTGGTCCTGGATAAAGGGGAGATGGCAGAGTTTGACTCTCCCTCCACTCTCATCACCAAGAGAGGAATCTTCTACAAGATGGCTAAAGACTCTGGACTGGTCTGAGTGGGCGAACGGGAGAGGACAGGTTGCTTAAAGACAACATCCCTCCTTACAGAGAACTCCTCCTCCAACCCCCTCTTCCTCTCCTCCGACCGGGAGGCTGTGCAGGGAAGAGGTAGCAGAGAGAGAGAGGAGAATTCTAAGGATATCAATGTTTCTGATAAGTGTGTATAAATTATGGGAGCACTCTACCTCCACTCCTTCCTCCCTCTACTTCTCCCTCCATCCATCCCTCCCTCTACTTCTCCCTCCATCCATCCATCCCTCCCTCTACTTCTCCATCCATCCCTCCCTCTACTTCTCCATCCATCCCTCCCTCTACTTCTCCATCCATCCCTCCCTCCCTCCTCTTCTCCCTCCCTCCTCTTCTCCCTCCTCTTCTCCCTCCCTCCCTCCTCTTCTCCCTCCCTCCTCTTCTCCCTCCCTCCTCTTCTCCCTCCCCTCCCTCCCTCCCTCCCTCCCTCCCTCCCTCCCTCCCTCCCTCCCTCCCTCCCTCCCTCCCTCCCTCCCTCCCTCCTCTCTCCCTCCCTCCCTCCCTCCCTCCCTCCCTCCCTCCCTCCCTCCCCTCCCTCCCTCCCTCCCTCCCTCCCTCCCTCCCTCCCTCCCTCCCTCCCTCCCTCCCTCCCTCCCTCCCTCCCTCCCTCCCTCCCTCCTCTTCACCATCCATCCATCCTCTTCTCCCTCCCTCTACTACAGAATATGTCAAGGATTCACTCCACTGAAACTGATGCTGCTGCTTCTCCAGGACAAATCCCTTCTGTTACTCCTCCCTCCCTTAACTAAAGACTTCTCCAGGACAAATCCCTTCTGTTACTCCTCCCTCCCTTAACTAAAGACTTCTCCAGGGCAAATCCCTTCTGTTACTCCTCCCTCCCTTAACTAAAGACTTCTCCAGGACAAATCCCTTCTGTTACTCCTCCCTCCATCCCTCCCTTAACTAAAGACTTCTCCAGGACAAATCCCTTCTGTTACTCCTCCCTCCATCCCTCCCTTAACTAAAGACTTCTCCAGGACAAATCCCTTCTGTTACTCCTCCCTCCATCCCTCCCTTAACTAAAGACTTCTCCAGGACAAATCCCTTCTGTTACTCCTCCCTCCATCCCTCCCTTAACTAAAGACTTCTCCAGGACAAATCCCTTCTGTTACTCCTCCCTCCATCCCTCCCTTAACCAAAGACTTCTCCAGGACAAATCCCTTCTGTTACTCCTCCCTCCATCCCTCCCTTAACTAAAGACTTCTCCAGGACAAATCCCTCCTGTTACTCCTCCCTCCATCCCTCCCTTAACTAAAGACTTCTCCAGGACAAATCCCTTCTGTTACTCCTCCCTCCATCCCTCCCTTAACTAAAGACTTCTCCAGGACAAATCCCTTCTGTTACTCCTCCCTCCCTTAACTAAAGACTTCTCCAGGACAAATCCCTTCTGTTACTCCTCCTTCCCTTAACTAAAGACTTCTCCAGGACAAATCCCTTCTGTTACTCCTCCCTCCCTTAACTAAAGACTTCTCCAGGACAAATCCCTTCTGTTACTCCTCCCTCCCTTAACTAAAGACTTCTCCAGGACAAATCCCTTCTGTTACTCCTCCTTCCCTTAACTAAAGACTTCTCCAGGACAAATCCCTCCTGTTACTCCTCCCTCCATCCCTCCCTTAACTAAAGACTTCTCCAGGACAAATCCCTTCTGTTACTCCTCCCTCCCTTAACTAAAGACTTCTCCAGGACAAATCCCTTCCAACAACTCTTACTGTTTTTCCCAAACTCTGTTTGTTCAACTCTCCTTTAAACGGGTGTCTGGATGTTTTCAAGATTCCCTTCATCTTGCAGAATTTGTGGGAAGTCAGAAGGCCATCAGATCTGCTCTCCTCCGTCAAACAGACTCAAAATACCACCTAGGTTTTTTTTTTTTTTTTTTTTATTTTTAAATGGGCATTGTGTGCTTTTGAAGATGTACTCTGTTAAGAGACTATAAAAGAGTCATTTTTGTTTTGTCTCTGCCCCAGTTTGCCTTTATTGCCATCAGAGAAAAGAATCAGAATATTCTGATTTTTTCTATCCAATGTAACTGGAATGTTCTGAATTGTTCACCCCAACAGAACCGGAATGTTCTGGTGTGTTCCTTCCAACAGAACCAGAATGTTCTGGTGTGTTAAATGTAACCAGAATGTTCTCATCTGTTCTCTCCAACGGAACTGGAATGTTCTGATCTTTTCTCTCCAATAGAACCGGGTGGACTAGGTTGAATATTTATTTGACAGACAGTGCAATGTTATTCCCCACAGGGAGTGAGTGAATGGATAGCTGTCCAATCACAGACGCCGGCTGTTGAAACCTGTCCCATCAGTCAGATCCCGCCCCCCTCTATGTTGAGTACTGTTAAAGAGAGTGAGGTCACCCACCCTTGACCTCTGCCTGGGTGGTCTTTGACCCTTGACCTCCCAGACGCTGCTTTCCATAGTGCCACACCTCAAACGGCATCCTACACAACACTTCTCTTGACCCAAGCCCTGCGTTGCAGTCTGTTGTCTGTAACCAGTAACTAGTCTAGGGAGAGACCTGTTGTCTGTAACCAGTAACTAGTCTAGGGAGAGACCTGTTGTCTGTAACCAGTAACTAGTCTAGGGAGAGACCTGTTGTCTGTAACCAGTAACTAGTCTAGGGAGAGACCTGTTGTCTGTAACTAGTCTAGGGAGAGACCTGTTGTCTGTAACCTATAACTAGTCTAGGGAGAGACCTGTTGTCTGTAACCTATAACTAGTCTAGGGAGAGACCTGTTGTCTGTAACCAGTAACTAGTCTAGGGAGAGACCTGTTGTCTGTAACCAGTAACTAGTCTAGGGAGAGACATGTTGTCTGTAACCTATAACTAGTCTAGGGAGAGACCTGTTGTCTGTAACCAGTAACTAGTCTAGGGAGAGACCTGTTGTCTGTAACCAGTAACTAGTCTAGGGAGAGACCTGTTGTCTGTAACCAGTAACTAGTCTAGGGAGAGACCTGTTGTCTGTAACCAGTAACTGGTCTAGGGAGAGACCTGTTGTCTTTAGTTAAATTTATTTAAATGAATGTAATACACATTATTATATCCTTCTGGCTAAATCCCAAATGGCACCCTAAATGACCAGTTCAAAAGTAGTGCACTTTATAGGGAACAGGGTGTCATTTGGGCCAAATATAGGATAATTTGACTGTAGCCTTCTGCGTTCAGCAGAGACCACTTTTTCCTTGTTGGCACTTTATCTGTTGGTTAGTAGGTGTTATTATATTATTGAACCTCTTGAGCCATACGCTATTGGGTTAGTCAGACTGATCAGCAAGTCTCAATAAGGTGTTGGGATCAACAAGTCTCAAAAAGGTGTTGGGTTAGTCAGGCTGATCAACAAGTCTCAATAAGGTGTTGGGTTAGTCAGGCTGATCAACAAGTCTCAATAAGGTGTTGGGATCAACAAGTCTCAATAAGGTGTTGGGTTAGTCAGGCTGATCAGCAGGTCTCAATAAGGTGTTGGGTTAGTCAGGCTGATCAACAAGTCTCAATAAGGTGTTGGCATCAACAAGTCTCAATAAGGTGTTGGGTTAGTCAGGCTGATCAACAAGTGTCAATAAGGTGTTGGGTTAGTCAGGCTGATCAACAAGTCTCAATAAGGTGTTGGGTTAGTCAGGCTGATCAACAAGTCTCAATAAGGTGTTGGCATCTACAAGTCTCAATAAGGTGTTGGGTTAGTCAGGCTGATCAGCAAGTCTCAAGTCTCAAACACCTTAGTAATATATTCTGTCCATGGACTCATGCTACTCATATTCACTGGGGTTGTGTGTCCCAAATGGCAACTCATTCTACATTTGACCAGGGCCCATATGGGGGATAGGAGGTCATTAATGACCGGGGCCCATATGGGGGGGGATAGGAAGTCATTAATGACCAGGGCCCATATGGGGGATAGGAAGTCATTAATGACCAGGGCCCATATGGGGGATAGGAGGTCATTAATGACCGGGGCCCATGGGGGGGATAGGAAGTCATTAATGACCAGGGCCCATATGGGGGGATAGGAAGTCATTAATGACCAGGGCCCATATGGGGGATAGGAAGTCATTAATGACCAGGGCCCATATGGGGGGATAGGAAGTCATTAATGACCAGGGCCCATATGGGGGATAGGAAGTCATTAATGACCAGGGCCCATATGGGGGATAGGAAGTCATTAATGACCAGGGCCCATATGGGGGATAGGAAGTCATTAATGACCAGGGCCCATATGGGGGGGATAGGAAGTCATTAATGACCAGGGCCCATATGGGGGAATAGGAAGTCATTAATGACCAGGGCCCATATGGGGTATAGGAGGTCATTAATGACCAGGGCCCATATGGGGGATAGGAAGTCATTAATGACCAGGGCCCATATGGGGAATAGGGTCCCATTAGAGATGCAGCTTTTCACTGGGACATCCAGTGACTACAGCAGGTGTGTTGTCTGAAGATGGAGCCAGTAGCAGCCTACTGGGCCTACGCTTTGATGTCGCTCTCCTGTGGCGTTACTTCTTTATTTGAGCCTTGGTTTTATTTGATATAAATCAAGGAGACGTGCTTTTGATTTGTCTGTTGAGTGTAAGGGGTTGTCCCCAAATGTCACCCTATTCCCTATGTAGTGCACTACTATGGGCCCTATTCCCTATGTAGTGCACTACTATGGGCCCTATTCCCTATGTAGTGCACTACTATGGGCCCTATTACCTATGTAGTGCACTACTATGGGCCCTATTCCCTATGTAGTGCACTACTATGGGCCCTATTACCTATGTAGTGCACTACTATGGGCCCTATTACCTATGTAGTGCACTACTATGGGCCCTATTCCCTATGTAGTGCACTACTATGGGCCCTATTCCCTATGTAGTGCACTACTATGGGCCCTATTCCCTATGTAGTGCACTACTATGGGCCCTATTCCCTATGTAGTGCACTACTATGGGCCCTATTCCCTATGTAGTGCTACTATGGGCCCTATTCCCTATGGGCCTACTATTCTATTCCCTATGTATGGGTGCGCTACTATGGGTCCCTATTCCCTATGTAGTGCGCTACTATGGGCCCTATTCCCTATGTAGTGCTATGTGGGCCTTATTCCTATTCCCTATGTAGTGGCTACTATGGGCCTATTCCCTATGTAGTGCGCTACTATGGGCCCTATTCCCTATGTAGTGCGCTACTATGGGCCCTATTCCCTATGTAGTGCGCTACTATGGGCCTATTCCCTATGTAGTGCGCTACTATGGGCCCTATTCCCTATGTAGTGTGCTACTATGGGCCCTATTTCCTATGTAGTGCGCTATAAGTGGAATAAGGTGCCATTAGGGAGACAAGTCGTCTCAGAACATACGCTGTTAAACCATTGAGTACATTACTGTGCTGTTACATATTTATATCATTTGTAAGTATGCATTATTATAATTATTTTATATTTGTATACATGCACTAGTTTTTAAGTGTGCACTAGTTTTTAAGTGTGCATTATTTTTTTCGGGACTGACGTAAAAAAAAAAAAAAAATAATAAAGTACTTTTTGTTAACCTCTGGTCTGTCTGTCTGGTCTGTCTGTCTGGTCTGTCTGGTCTGTCTGGTCTGTTTGGTCTGTCTGTCTGGTCTGTTTGGTCTGTCTGTTTGTCTGTTTGGTCTGTTTCTGTCTGTCTGGTCTGTCTGGTCTGTCTGGTCTGTCTGTCTGGTCTGTCTGTTTGGTCTGTCTGTCTGGTCTGTTTGGTCTGTCTGGTCTGTTTGGTCTGTCTGGTCTGTCTGTCTCTGTCTGTTTGGTCTGTCTGGTCTGGTCTGTCTGGTCTGTTTGGTCTGTCTGTCTGGTCTGTCTGTCTGTCTCTGTCTGTCTGGTCTGTCTGTCTGTCTCTGTTTGGTCTGTCTGTCTGGTCTGTCTGTCTGTCTCTGTCTGTCTGGTCTGTCTGTCTGTCTGTCTCTGTTTGGTCTGTCTGGTCTGTTTGGTCTGTCTGGTCTGTTTAGTCTGTCTGGTCTGTTTAGTCTATCTGGTCTGTTT
>NW_024609582.1:15000-135000 GCF_018296145.1 Oncorhynchus tshawytscha
GGAAAGGGTACACCTTGGTTGTTATCGCATGGTGGTCATCGCAGGGTGGTCATCGCATGGTGTGTTATGCATGGAAAGGGTACACCTTGGTGGTCATCGCATGGTGGTCATCGCATGGTGGTCATCACATGGTGTTGTATGCATGGAAAGGGTACACCTTGGTGGTCATCGCATGGTGGTCATCGCAGGGTGGTCATCGCATGGTGGTCATCGCATGGTGTTGTATGCATGGAAGGGGTACACCTTGGTTGTCATCGCATGGTGGTCATCGCAGGGTGGTCATCGCATGGTGTTGTATGCATGGAAAGGGTACACCTTGGTGGTCATCGCATGGTGGTCATCGCATGGTGGTCATCGTAATGCAATGCATTCATTTTCCTTCCACAATTAATACGACATTACCTTGAACGCATCCTCCTTATGTGCTGTTGTTCTATGTCACTTGTTTCCTGTAGGGAAAATCAGTTTGACGTTTCCTCGCCGGGTCTGTGTGCTATTTCAAATATCATTTTTTAAGATGTCAGGCTTGAAAATCCATTCAGACATTTTCGGACAAGTGAGGTACTTTCCAAACCAGATCAATCTAGACCCTATCTGGTTTCAAATTGCCAATTCACATTATTTGATCTTCTACGGCGATCTAGTGGACGAACTGGGAATCAGACATGAGATCTGATTACATCACGACTTTAGATTTCTCCTCTTATGTATATCGTTCCTGCAAGACGATAAATGAAGACGTGGCGGACCAATGGCACAGTGCACATAGTGCTTTCAAG
The DNA here is from genome assembly GCF_018296145.1 of Oncorhynchus tshawytscha. Taxonomy (NCBI): domain Eukaryota; kingdom Metazoa; phylum Chordata; class Actinopteri; order Salmoniformes; family Salmonidae; genus Oncorhynchus; species Oncorhynchus tshawytscha. Next base: position 15,780 of record NW_024609582.1, read on the forward strand.
ACGACTGGGATCTTCATGACATCAGTGATCTTCAGGTGGGAGCTCTAGAAAGAGGACAGAGTTCCCGAGTTGGAATTCTGAGTTAGATGGCCGTTCTAAATAATTTTTTCTCCAGTTTGTGCTGGTTTTATTTTCTCTCAAATTTCCCAGTTGTCTTGAAAGCACTAAATTCGTAAGTGGGAGATTTCAGAGTTCCTTGTTGTATTTACCTCTGCAACAAGCCCTGTACTGTCATTTTGAATATTGAATAGCTCAATCTCCTCTTTCCCACCGATATAAAGTTGTGAGCCTATTCCATAACATGGGACTTGTGAAGGCGATATTTTTCTACACATGAGAGGACCCGGACAAGACAATTGTCTGTAAAACCCGAACTATGTGAGCTGCAAACAAACGTCACCAATATTGAAAGGGGAGACTCATGAACATTACCGTTGTTTGGCTCTATGACAGCAAAAACAAACAAAAAAATATTGTTTTTGTTTTTATTGTTGGCCATAAAACACCAGGAAAGGGGGATTTTAATGTTGGAAATCTGCTCCCAAGTATTCCCAAGCATGATGGGAGACATCATCATTGGCAGCCATTACAGCTGTAATTCGATTCTACCAACTGCAGAACTCTTAGGGCCACATATATACATTGTTTTTGTCAAAATTGCTCAAGTTCTTTACTTTTGTTTGGGAGTCATAGATGGACAGCAATATTCAAACCTGGTCTCTGATTTTCAGGCAAATTTTAAGTCCCAACTCAGACTAGACCACTCAGCCCCTCTTGAAAACCCATTCTGGTGCGTCTTTGGCATTAAACGTTGTGTCATTTACTCGCTGAAAAATAAAACTATCCCAGGCTTAGGTTTTCAGAAGACTGAGGCAGGTTTTCATCTAACTTTTACATGGGCTTTGCTCCTTTTTATATTGATTTTGATCCTGAAAAACTCCCCAGACCCTGCCGATGACAAGCATACCCATAACATGATGCTGTCACCAAAGTACTTACCATAAATATTTAATAGCATATTTTTAAAGATTTAATACATTTAAACAACATACTCAGAAATGTAAACCACATAATAAACTTCCACGGCCGAACTGCAAAGAAAAAAATATTCGACAAGTTGTCTTTACCATGTCCATCCTTCCTGATTTGTAATGACTAGCACACTATGGCATGAGTACATAAGACACCTCTATCGTGGATTTGTTGTTGTACTCAAGGAAGGGAAGCAAGGTCTCTGCGATACATACTTTATGCTGGTCTACATTGACATAGATCTGTTGTTGTACTTTATGCTGGTCTACATTGACATAGATCTGTTGTTGTACTTTATGCTGGTCTACATTGACATAGATCTGTTGTTGTACTTTATGCTGGTCTACATTGACATAGATCTGTTGTTGTACTTTATGCTGGTCTACATTGACATAGATCTGTTGTTGTACTTTATGCTGGTCTACATTGACATAGATCTGTTGTTGTACTTTATGCTGGTCTACATTGACATAGATCTGTTGTTGTACTTTATGCTGGTCTACATTGACATAGATCTGTTCTTGTACTTTATGCTGGTCTACATTGACATAGATCTGTTCTTGTACTTTATGCTGGTCTACATTGACATAGATCTGTTCTTGTACTTTATGCTGGTCTACATTGACATAGATCTGTTCTTGTACTTTATGCTGGTCTACATTGACATAGATCTGTTGTTGTACTTTATGCTGGTCTACATTGACATAGATCTGTTCTTGTACTTTATGCTGGTCTACATTGACATAGATCTGTTGTTGTACTTTATGCTGGTCTACATTGACATAGATCTGTTCTTGTACTTTATGCTGGTCTACATTGACATAGATCTGTTGTTGTATTTTATGCTGGTCTACATTGACATAGATTTGACACAATTTAAGATGATTTTACACAATCATGTCTCTTACATACATTCTAATGCCTCAAATGAAAGTGTCATTGATAAATCACGATGATGTCATTAGAATACAATATCAGTTGGTAGTAAAATAGAATATTTCTTGGAACTTTTGAGTCAATGACATGTTTCTGTATGTGTCTGTTTTATTTACTGAAGGTATTATTTGTTCCATTGGTTGGCTGTGTGTGTGTGTGTGTGTGTGTGTGTGTGTTTGAGAAAGAGAGAGTCATAAAGAGAGAGGGAGAGGGAGGGAGAGAAACAGGTAGAACCTGATATGTAAACAAAAGTAAAATTCTACGACCCAATGATCATTCCAGACTTCCAGTTTCTGTTGAGAGGTAACAGGTAAGACGACGATTTTGTATTCAGATAGTTGATGATATTGTTATGTGTATTCATATAGTTGGTGATATTGTTATGTGTATTCATATAGTTGATGATATTGTTATGTGTATTCATATAGTTGATGATATTGTTATATAGTTGATGATATTGTTATGTGTATTCATATAGTTGATGACATTGTTATATAGTTGATGATATTGTTATGTGTATTCATATAGTTGATGATATTGTTATGTGTATTCATATAGTTTATTATGGATCCCCATTAGTTCCTGCCAAGGCAGCAGCTACTCTTCCTGGGGTTTATTATGGATCCCCATTAGTTCCTGCCAAGGCAGCAGCTACTCTTCCTTGGGTTTATTATGGATCCCCATTAGTTCCTGCCAAGGCAGCAGCTACTCTTCCTGGGGTTTATTATGGATCCCCATTAGTTCCTGCCAAGGCAACAGCTACTCTTCCTGGGGTTTATTATGGATCCCCATTAGTTCCTGCCAAGGCAGCAGCTACTCTTCCTTGGGTTTATTATGGATCCCCATTAGTTCCTGCCAAGGCAACAGCTACTCTTCCTGGGGTTTATTATGGATCCCCATTAGTTCCTGCCAAGGCAGCAGCTACTCTTCCTTGGGTTTATTATGGATCCCCATTAGTTCCTGCCAAGGCAGCAGCTACTCTTCCTTGGGTTTATTATGGATCCCCATTAGTTCCTGCCAAGGCAGCAGCTACTCTTCCTTGGGTTTATTATGGATCCCCATTAGTTCCTGCCAAGGCAGCAGCTACTGTACCTGAGGTTTATTATGGATCCCCATTAGTTCCTGCCAAGGCAGCAGCTACTCTTACTGGGGTTTATTATGGATCCCCATTAGTTCCTGCCAAGGCAGCAGCTACTCTTCCTGGGGTTTATTATGGATCCCCATTAGTTCCTGCCAAGGCAGCAGCTACTCTTCCTGGGGTTTATTATGGATCCCCATTAGTTCCTGCCAAGGCAGCAGCTACTCTTCCTGGGGTTTATTATGGATCCCCATTAGTTCCTGCCAAGGCAGCAGCTACTCTTCCTGGGGTTTATTATGGATCCCCATTAGTTCCTGCCAAGGCAGCAGCTACTCTTCCTGGGGTTTATTATGGATCCCCATTAGTTCCTGCCAAGGCAGCAGCTACTCTTCCTGGGGTTTATTATGGATCCCCATTAGTTCCTGCAAAGGCAGCAGCTACTCTTCCTGGGGTTTATTATGGATCCCCATTAGTTCCTGCCAAGGCAGCAGCTACTCTTCCTGGGGTTTATTATGGATCCCCATTAGTTCCTGCCAAGGCAGCAGCTACTCTTCCTGGGGTTTATTATGGATCCCCATTAGTTCCTGCCAAGGCAGCAGCTACTCTTCCGGGGGTTTATTATGGATCCCCATTAGTTCCTGCCAAGGCAGCAGCTACTCTTCCTGGGTCCAGCAATATTAAGGCAGTTTATACAACTTTAAAAACATTACAATACATTCACAGATATCACAATAAACTGTGTGCCCTCAGGCCTCTACTCCACCACTACCATATCTACAGTACTAAATCCATGTGTATGTATAGAGTGTATGTTATCATGTGTCTGTGCCTATATTTCCTGTTGCTTCACAGTCCCTGCTGTTCCATAAGGTGTATTTTTATCTGTTTTTAAATCTGATTCTACTGCTGCATCAGTTACCTGATGTGGAATAGAGTTCCATGTAGTCATGGCTCTATGTAGTACTGTGGAATAGAGTTCCATGTAGTCATGGCTCTATGTAGTACTGTGGAATAGAGTTCCATGTAGTCATGGCTCTATGTAGTACTGTGGAAGTTCCAGAGTTCCATGTAGTCATGGCTCTATTTAGTACTGTGGAATAGAGTTCCATGTAGTCATGGCTCTATTTAGAACTGTGGAATAGAGTTCCATGTACCCCTGACTATATGTAGTACTGTGGAATAGAGTTCCATGTAGTACTGTGTGCCTCCCATCGCTGTGAAGAGACCTGTTGTGGCATGTCTTGTGGGGTATGCGTGGATGTCTGAGCTGTGTGCCAGTAGTTCAAACAGACAGCTCGGTGCTTTCAACATGTCAACACCTCTCATAAATACAAGTATTGATGAAGTCAATCTCTCCTCCACTTTGAGACAGGAGAGATTGACATGCATATTATTAATGTTAGCTCTCTGTGTACATCCAAGGGCCAGCCTTGCTTCCCTGTTCTGAACCAATTGCAATTTTCCTAGGTACTTTTTTGCGGCACCTGACCACACGACTGAACAGTAGTCCAGGTGCGACAAAACTAAGGCCTGTAGGACCTGCCTTGTTGATAGTGTTGTTAAGAAGGTAGAAACTAGGGCCTGTAGGACTTGCCCTGTTGATAGTGTTGTTAAGAAGGTAGAAACTAGGGCCTGTAGGACCTGCCTTGTTGATAGTGTTGTTAAGAAGGTAGAAACTAGGGCCTGTAGGACCTGCCTTGTTGATAGTGTTGTTAAGAAGGTAGAAACTAGAGCCTGTAGGACCTGCCTTGTTGATAGTGTTGTTAAGAAGGTAGAAACTAGAGCCTGTAGGACCTGCCTTGTTGATAGTGTTGTTAAGAAGGTAGAAACTAGGGCCTGTAGGACCTGCCTTGTTGATAGTGTTGTTAAGAAGGTAGAAACTAGAGCCTGTAGGACCTGCCTTGTTGATAGTGTTGTTAAGAAGGTAGAAACTAGAGCCTGTAGGACCTGCCTTGTTGATAGTGTTGTTAAGAAGGTAGAAACTAGAGCCTGTAGGACCTGCCTTGTTGACAGTGTTGTTAAGAAGGTAGAAACTAGAGCCTGTAGGACCTGCCTTGTTGACAGTGTTGTTAAGAAAGCAGAGCAGCGCTTTATTATGGACAGACTTCTCTCCCCATCTTATCTTCTGTTGTATCAATATGTTCTGACCATGACTGTTTACAATCCAGGGTTACTCCAAGCAGTTTAGTCACCTCACCTTGCTCAATTTCTACATTATTTATTTTAAGATTTAGTTTTGGTTTTGATGTTTAGTGAATTATTTATTCCAAGTTTTAGAAATAATTGGGGCAAACTTATTCCTTGCCACCCCCTCTATTCATATAGTTGATGATATTGGTATGTGTATTCATATAGTTGATGATATTGGTATGTGTATTCATATAGTTGATGATATTGTTGTGTGTATTCATATAGTTGATGATATTGTTATGTGTATTCATATAGTTGATGATATTGTTATGTGTATTCATATAGTTGATGATATTGTTATGTGTATTCATATAGTTGATGATATTGTTGTGTGTATTCATATAGTTGATGATATTGTTGTGTGTATTCATATAGTTGATGATATTGTTATGTGTATTCATATAGTTGATGATATGACTCATTATATAGTTGATGATATTGTTATGTGTATTTATAGTTGATAATATTGTTATGTGTATTCATATAGTTGATGATATTGTTGTGTGTATTCATATAGTTGATGATATTGTTATATTCATAGTTGATGATATTGTTATGTGTATTCATATATGTTGATAATATTGTTATGTGTATTCATATAGTTGATGATATTGTTGTGTGTATTCATATAGTTCAAATATTGTTATGTGTATTCATATAGTTGATGATATTGTTTTGTATTCATATAGTTGATGATATTGTTATATAGTTGATGATATTGTTATATAGTTGATGATATTGTTATATAGTTGATGATATTGTTATATAGTTGATGATATGGTGATGTTATATAGTTGATGATATTGTTATATAGTTGATTGATTTTGTAATATTGTTATATAGTTGATGATATTGTTATATAGTTGATGCCCATTGTGTGTATTCATATAGTTGATGATATTGTTATGTGTATTCATATAGTTGATGATATTGTTATGTGTATTCATATAGTTATAATATTGTTATGTGTATTCATATAGTTGATGATATTGTTATGTGTATTAATATAGTTGATGATATTGTTATCATATAGTTGATGATATTGTTATGTCTAGTTGATCATACATCTGTAGTTGATGATATTGTTATGTAGTTGATGATATTGTTATGTATATTCATATAGTTGATGATATTGTTTGTGTATTCATATAGTTGATGATATTGTTATATAGTTGATGATATTGTTATGTGTATTCATATAGTTGATAATATTGTTATGTGTATTCATATAGTTGATAATATTGTTATGTGTATTCATATAGTTGATGATATTGTTATGTGTATTCATATAGTTGATGATATATTGTCTTGTGTGTATTCATATAGTTGATGATATCTGTATTCATATAGTTGATGATATTGTTATGTGTATTCATAGGCCTGATATTGTTATATAGTTGATGATATTGTTGTGTGTATTCATATAGTTGATAATATTGTTATGTGTATTCCTATATAGTTGATAATATTGTTATGTGTATTCATATAGTTTGATATTGTGATTCTTGTGTATTCATATAGTTGATGATATTGTTATGTATATTCATATAGTTGATGATATTGTTATGTGTATTCATATAGTTGATGATATTGTTATATAGTTGATGATATTGTTTGTGTATTCATATAGTTGATGATATTGTTACTGTATCATAGGCCAGTACCAGTAGTTTGGCGTGACTCATTCAAGGTTTTCTTTATTTGTCTATTTTCCTATTTTTATTGTTATTATTGTTAATAGATAATTATTATTTTCTATTGTAGAATAACAGTGAAGAAATCAGAACTATGAAATAACACGTGGCGTCATGTAGTAACCAAAAAGGTGTTAAACGAATCAAAATATATTTTATATTTGAGATTTTTTTAAATAGCCACCCTTTTTGCTTTGATGACAGCTTTGTAAAAAAAAATAAAAAGAACAACCCTTGAATGAGTAGGTGTGTCCAAACTTTAGACTGGTACTGTAGTTGATTTTGTAAATTAGATGTGTGGGGTGAATTCGTTCCATGCCCATCTGTGTTCCCCACGGTGATCTCTTACTGTATCATAGGCCTATAGGCTTGTCTGCTCAACATCTGTGTTCCCCACGGTGATCTCTTACTGTATCATAGGCCTATAGGCTTGTCTGCTCAACATCTGTGTTCCCCACGGTGATCTCTTACTGTATCATAGGCCTATAGGCTTGTCTGCTCAACATCTGTCTTCCCCACGGTGATCTCTTACTGTATCATAGGCCTATAGGCTTGTCTGCTCAACATCTGTCTTCCCCACGGTGATCTCTTACTGTATCATAGGCGTGTCTGCTCAACACACAGGACAAGAAACAAACATTTGATTTTTAGAATCTACTGTTAATGATTTTCATGCAAGCAGGTATTTTGTTTGAAAGAGAGACTTTCCACAATATTTATTGTCTAACAACAACTTATACTTCCTCAAAACAGGTTGTGTGTATTCATTAGTGCCCACCGTAGCAAAACATTTGGCAACGGAAACCGTTTCGGTCACGTTGTACAGCATTTGGAGTAAACTGTTTATGCAACGTTTTAAAACGGTTGGCTGCGGTGTAAACTAATGAATACTACCCATGTAGTAGCCTTCCGACTAGACTGTTGATGCCTGCCTGATGGGTATACTATGATGTAAGCTAGATATACTGGTTTTCTAAAGTTAGCTATCTTCAATTAGCTTCACGTTCCATCTCAGGCCTCATCCATCAGAATATACAGAGCGCTAATCAGGTTCAGTTAGCTTCACGTTCCATCTCAGGCCTCATCCATCAGAATATACAGAGCGCTGGTCAGGTTCAGTTAGCTTCACGTTCCATCTCAGGCCTCATCCTTCAGAATATACAGAGCGCTGGTCAGGTTCAGTTAGCTTCACGTTCCATCTCAGGCCTCAGAATATACAGGGCGCTAGTCAGTTCCATCTCATATACAGAGCGCTGGTCAGGTTCAGTTGGTTCCATCTCAGGCCTCATCCGTTCAGAATATACAGAGCGCTAGTCAGGTTCAGTTAGCTTCACGGTCCATCTCAGGCCTCATCCGTCAGAATATACAGAGCGCTAATCAGGTTCAGTTAGCTTCACGTTCCATCTCAGGCCTCATCCGTCAGAATATACAGGCCTCAGGTTCAGTTAGCTTCAGTTCCATCTCAGGCCTATCCATCAGAGCGCTGGTCAGGTTCAGTTAGCTTCACGTTCCATCTCAGGCCTCATCCGTCAGAATATACAGAGCGCTAGTCAGGTTCAGTTAGCTTCACGGTCCATCTCAGGCCTCATCCGTCAGAATATACAGAGCGCTAATCAGGTTCAGTTAGCTTCACGTTCCATCTCAGGCCTCATCCGTCAGAATATACAGAGCGCTGGTCAGGTTCAGTTAGCTTCACGTTCCATCTCAGGCCTCATCCATCAGAATATACAGAGCGCTAATCAGGTTCAATCACGTTCCATCTCAGGCCTCATCCATCAGAATATACAGAGCGCTGGTCAGGTTCAGTTAGCTTCAGTTCCATCTCAGGCCTCATCCATCAGAATATACAGAGCGCTGGTCAGGTTCAGTTCTCAGTTCCATCTCAGGCCTCATCCGTCAGAATATACAGAGCGCTAGTCAGGTTCAGTTAGCTTCACGTTCCATCTCAGGCCTCATCCGTCAGAATATACAGGCGCTAGTCAGGTTCAGTTAGCTTCACGTTCCATCTCAGGCCTCATCCATCAGAATATACAGAGCGCTGGTCAGGTTCAGTTAGCTTCACGTTCCATCTCAGGCCTCATCCGTCCAGAATATACAGAGCGCTAGTCAGGTTCAGTTAGCTTCACGTTCCATCTCAGGCCTCATCCGTCCAGAATATACAGAGCGTTCCATCTCAGACCTCATCCATCAGAATATACAGAGCGCTGGTCATCAGGAAGATACAAAAGTCCAGAGAGGACATCATGTTAAGATCCCAACTTATTTATCTCGTGATCACGACATAAACATTTTTGTTGTTGTTGAGCTGACAAGATAAACTCTATAACTAGGAGGGGACATATTGATAATAGATTGACGTTGTGGCTGAGGCATAACACATTGTTGTTGTTGTAGACCCGGACAAACATACGTTATTTTTGCCACAATTTACCCCTATGCACATTTAGCCATTTTTACAGCCTGGTACCTGATTTAGGTAGTTGACAAGTTTAATCGGGTGTGTTTGTCTGGGGACACAATAAAACTGTACTGTTATAATAATAACTGAGGGATGTCTCCTTTCATATCTGGAAAAGGACAAAGTAGAAGTAGAGAGATGTGAATTAATAATTGATTGGATTTATATAGCACTCTTCTACCACCTGAGGTGAGGTACTCAAAGTGCTTTACATAGTAGTGGGAAACTCACCTCATCCACCACCAATGAGCTGCATCCAGCTTCTTCACCAAGCTTCAGGGGAGTTGTCTTAAAGTAACCCAGTACCAGGCTGTAAAAATGGCAAAATGTGCATAGGGGGTAAATTGTGGCAAAAATAACGTGACCAAACATGGGTCTAAATTATTATTATTTTTCCTGGTTTTCTAATACTGTGTCTCTCAGATATAGGACAGACACTTCAAAACCTTGTTCCTTAGGATTTATTTTCTGACTGTCTGTTTTGCCATTTATAAACGTGTTATTCAATGCTTTTCTATGGGCTTTAGAGGTAAAGGCCAAATTAGACCTACAGGGGTTAAAACGGCTTTGTTCTATTGGAAATTGTGCATGTTTAGAGCGCCACCATTGGATAAAAGATATGACAATTTATTATGATTTTTAAAAAATGTTCTATTTATTTAATTTGCAAATCTCTTATTCCCCAGCATGAGGACAATTCAGGAACCAAAACCAAAAATACAAAAAAACTGACATATTTTGTATGTCTTTTCTTTGACTGCTGTTGCTCTGTCTTAGTTACGTTGTCGTACCAGAATCCCACGGGTTCTTATGTGTTTGCAAGGACTTCTAGTTTTGAAATCAAAATGTATCTAATGAAGGTAGTTTACAATATATGTGTTGCTTAGAAAATGCCACCAGAGGGCGCCAGAGCTTTAACTGTTTTGTCCTAAGCGCCTATTTTCTACTGGGGTTGAGCACCAATGGCATCTAAATATTTTACTGAATATTATGTAGAAAATGGTAGTAATGTAAGTAGTAGCAAATCATGATGTACATGTATTTCTCACAATAGTGCAGATGTCGGTGCTTGTAGATTATGACGCTACATGCTTTGTTGTTTAACAGTCTCCACTGACCTACAATGGCCCCATCTGTTGTTTTACAGTCTCCACTGACCTACAATGGCCCCATCTGTTTAACAGTCTCCACTGACCTACAATGACACCATCTGTTGTTTTACAGTCTCCACTGACCTACAATGGCCCCATCTGTTTAACAGTCTCCACTGACCTACAATGACCCCATCTGTTTAACAGTCTCCACTGACCTACAATGACCCCATCTGTTGTTTTACAGTCTCCACTGACTCCACTACAATGGCCCCATCTGTTGTTTTACAGTCTCCACTGACCTACAATGACCCCATCTGCTGTTTAACAGTCTCCACTGACCTACAATGGCTCCATCTGCTGTTTAACAGTCTCCACTGACCTATAAAGGCCCCATCTGCTGTTTAACAGTCTCCACTGACCTATAGTGGCCCCATCTGCTGTTTAACAGTCTCTATAATGGCCCCATCTGCTGTTTAACAGTCTCCACTGACCTACAATGGCCATATCTGTGAAAGAGCGTCTCCTGGCCGTTCTGGATGATCTCGGCTCTGACGAGCTGAAGAGATTTAAGTGGCATCTAACTACAGAAAACCAGCTGGATGGCTTCCTTCCCATTCCAAAGGGCCAGCTGGAGACATCTAACAGACTGGACATAGTGGATCAGATGGTGCAGAAATACAGGGAGAATGTGGCTGTGAAGATCACACTGGACATCCTGAAGAAGATTAGCCGCAACGATCTCGCTGAGAAGCTAAACAGAGACTGTCCAATAGGTAATTCAGAATTCTTGTGTCTATAAGGTTTTGAGCAAATATATATATATATATATATATATATATATATATATATATATATATATATATATATATATATATATTCTATTGTTTTGTTGAAATTCTATATATTTTCTCAAATAAGTTATACAGTCTTTGTATGTTTGTGACAAACTGGTAAAATGATAATTTTTCTTTGAAATGTGCATTAATTTCATGTGCTTAGATTTTTTTTCTCCAATAACCAGATATATTGTAAAATAAAAAATGTGTATATTTGTTTATTGTGTACTGTTGAGCGTCTAGAGAACAACACATGCTTGCTAACTATTCTATAACCATTGTCCATCGTCAGGTCCTTCAGAGGAAGATGGTGAGAAGTTCCAACATGAATATAAACTGGAAGTAAAAAAGAAGTTTCAGCATGTTTTCAACGGGGTACCAAAGCAGGGCCATAAACAACTTCTCAATGAGATCTACACAGAGCTCTACATCACAGAGGGTGGAAGTGGAGAGGTCAATCAGGAACATGAGGTGAGACAGATCGAGATCACGTCCAAGAATCCAGCAAGACCAGAGGCTAAAATCCTCTGCAATGACATCTTCAAACCCTTAACTGGACAAGACAAACCTATCAGAACTGTGTTGACAAAGGGAGTCGCTGGCATTGGAAAAACAGTCTCTGTGCAGAAGTTCATTCTCGACTGGGCTGAAGGGAAAGCCAATCAGGATGTCCAATTCATAATTTCACTCCCTTTTCGGGAGCTGAATTTGGTGAGGGGGGAAAAGTACAGTTTTGTAGAACTTCTACATACATGTGTCTTAGAGACTGGAGTGATTGAGAGGGACTTTTTGAATCACATTTTAACAAAATTGCAAAAACCAGGAAACCACAATGAGAGCAAGTACAAAGTTGTATTTGTCCTTGATGGTCTGGATGAGTGCCGACTGACCCTCGACTACGAGACCGGTAAGAGCTGGTGTGATGTCACGGAGCCAACCTCAGTGGACGTGCTGCTGACAAACCTCATCAAGGGAAATCTGCTTCCCTCTGCTCTTCTCTGGATAACCTCCAGACCTGCAGCAACCAATCACATCCCTCCTGAGTGTGTTGACCAGGTGACAGAGGTACGAGGGTTCGATGACCCACAGAAGGAGGAGTACTTCAGGAAGACATTCAGTGATGAGGACCTGGCCAACAGAATCATCTCACACGTAAAGACATCAAGGAGCCTCCACATCATGTGCCACATTCCAGTCTTCTGTTGGATCTTAGCTTCAGTTCTGGAGCATGTGTTGAGTTCAGATAAGAATGAAGAGATGCCCAAGACTCTGACTCAATTATTTATTGGGTTACTGATATTTCAGACCAAACAGATGAATGATAAATATCACAAGAAAGGTGAGCGAGATCCACGCAGGGATAAAGAGAGCTTCCTGGCACTGGGGAAACTTGCTTTTAACCAGCTGGAAAATGGCAACCTGATTTTCTATGAGGCAGACCTGAAAAAGTATGGCATTGATGTCACCGAAGCCTCAGTGAACTCAGGAGTGTGTACACAGCTCTTTAGACAGGACTATGGGCCGTTCCAGGACAAGGTGTACTGCTTTGTGCATCTGAGCGTTCAGGAGTTTCTTGCTGCGTTATACGTTTTCCTCTCCTTCAACAACAGCCATGTCAACCCGATGACCGAAGACCGATCCTTCATCAGAAAATGTCTAGTGAAGTTGAATCCTGCCATCAACTTCCACACGATTGCAGTGGATAAAGCCTTACAGAGTGAGAATGGACACCTGGACCTGTTCCTCCGCTTCCTTCTGGGCCTCTCACTGGAGTCCAATCAGAAGCACTTACACGGCCTACTGACACAGACCAGAAGCAGCTCACGGGGCCGTGAGGAAACAGTCAAGTACATCAAGAAGAAGATCAGGAACACTCCATCTTCAGAGAGGTGCATCAATCTGTTCCACTGTCTGAATGAACTGAATGACCATTCTCTAGTGGAGGAGATCCAAAAATACCTGCATTCAGGAAATCTGTCCAAAACCAAACTATCACCTGCACAGTGGTCAGCTCTGGTCTTTGTGTTGCTGACTTCAGAAGAGGAGCTGGATGTGTTTGACCTGAAGAAATACTCCAGATCAGAGGAAGGTCTTCTGAGGCTGCTGCCAGTGGTCAAAGCCTCCAGAACTGTTCTGTAAATACACGTTAAAAAATTATATATACAGTACGGGTCAATAGTTTGGACACACCTACTCATTAAAGGCTTTTTCTTTATTTTTAAAAATATTTTTTCTACATTGTATAATAATAGTAAAGACATAAAAACTATGAAATAAAACATGGAATCATGTAGTAACCAAAAAAAGTGTTAAACAAATCAAAATATATTTTATATTTTCAAAGTAGCCACCCTTTGCCTTGATGACAACTTTGCACACTCTTGGCATTCTCTCAACCAGCTTCATAAGGAATGCTTTTCCCAACAGTCTTGAAGGAGTACCCACATATGCTGAGCACTTTTTGGCTGCTTTCCTTCTCTCTGCGGTCCATCTCATCCCAAACCATCTCAATTGAGTTGAGGTCGGGTGATTGTGGAGACCAGGTCATCTGATGGGCAACTTCATCACTCTCCTTGGTCAAATAGGCCTTACACAGCCTGGAGGTGTGTTTTGGTTCATTGTCCTGTTGAGAAACAAATGATAGTCCCGCTATGTGCAAACCAGATGGGATGCCATTTCGCTGCAGAATGCTGTGGTAGCCATGCTGGTTAAGTGTGCCTTGAATCGTAAATAAATCACAGACAGCGTCACCAGCAAAATACCATCACACCTGCTCCTCCATTGCGGAGATCATCCGTTCACCTACTCTGCGTCTCACAAAGACACGTCAGTTGGAAAAAAATCTCAAAATTGGACTCATCAGACCAAAACACAGATTTCCACCTTGTCTAATGTCCATTGCTCGTGTTTCTGGCCCAAGCAAGTCTCTTCTTATTATTGGTGTCCTTTAGTAGTGGTTTCTTTGCAGCAATTCCACCATGAATGGCTGATTCACACAGTCTCCTCTGAGCAGTTGATGTTGAGCTGTGTCTGTTAATTGAGCTCTGTGAAGCATTGAGTTGGGCTGCAATCGGAGGTGCAGGTAACTCTAATGAACTTATCCTCTGCAGCAGAGGGAACTCTGGGTCTTCCTTTCCTGTGGCGGTCCTCATGAGAGCCAGTTTCATCATAGAGCTTGATGGTTTTTGCGACTGCACTTGAAGAAACATTCAAAGTTCTTGACATTGTGATTGACTGACCTTCATGTCTTAAAGTAATGATGGACTGTCATTTGACTTTGCTTATTTGAGCTATAAATATGCCATAATATGGACTTGGTCTTTTACCAAATAGGGCCGTCTCCTGTATACCACCCCTACCTTGTCACAACACAACTGATTGGCTCAAACGCATTAAGAAGGAAAGAAATTCCACAAATGAGCTTTTAACAAGGCACACCTGTTAATTGAAATGCATTCCAGGTGACTACCTCATGAAGCTGGTTGAGAGAATGCCAAGAGTGTGCAAAGCTGTCATCACGGCAAAGGGTGGCTACTTTGAAGAATCTGAAATATAAAATATATTTTTATTTTTTTAACACTATTTTGCTTACTACATGATTCCATATGTGTTATTTCATAGTTTTAATGTCTTCACTAATATTCTACAACGTAGAAAATAGTAAAAATAAAGAAAAATCCTTGAATGAGTCGGTGTGTCAGTTAGAATATACATTAGCATATTACTTATTCATGGTTGATTCTCAAATATTCTGCTACATGTACTGTACACAGTAAATTAATTTCCATTGTGTTTTACTTTTCAAAGGCTTAATGGGTGTAACCTCACTGAGAAATGCTGTGAAGCCTTGGCCTCAGCTTTCAGCTCAACCTCCTCAAACCTGAGAGACCTGGACCTGAGTGACAACAACCTGCAGGATTCAGGAGTGAAGCTGCTCTCTGCTGGACTGGAGAATCCCCACTGTAAACTGGAGACACTGAGGTCAGTAGTCTGTATTAGTTCACTAAAGGGGATAGTTCTATAGGTATTTATAGAGAACAATTAGTAAGCTGTCATTGTAAATAAGAATTTGTTCTTAACTGACTTGCCTAGTTAAATAAATAATATCAGAGTAATCAGCTGAATTTTATGTCATAGTTATCTAACTGCAGATTCATGTTTGGAAGAGGAAGAATTACACAATCTATTGATATTATTTATTTTCAAGATGCTTTACTTCCTGAAGTCAAATGTTTTTAGTTATATAAAGATGTGATTGTAATATTATTTTAATCAGGTCATTTTGTAAATGCAAACGTCTGTTGAGTTTGAGGAAGACACACCTGCCATTTCCCTTTTCACCACTAGTGGGTGTAAATATGTGATAAACTCTGCAGGTTGTCACGCTGTCTGATCACAAAGAAAGGCTGTGCTTCTCTGGCCTCAGCTCTGAGGTCCAACCCCTCCTACCTGAGAGAGCTGGACCTGAGCTACAATATCCTAGGAGACTCAGGAGTGAAGCAGCTATCTGCTGGACTAGAGGATCCACACTGTAGACTGGAGAAACTCAAGTATGTAGAGAGGGTTTGTGGAGTTTGTGTCAATTCATGTGTGACATGGACAATTTTGGTTCAGGTTTCCTGGGTTAGGTATAACTATTTAATCAGGGGCACCACATTCACCCCCCCCCCACATACAACGGTGTGCTTTAGGACCATGTGGATGCCTCCATGTGGTCAGGTAGGCTGTTTGGAGTGTTTATCCAACTGGAAAAATATTAATATATGTCCCCCACTTCTAAAACCAAAGTTGAGCCCCTGTATTTAATATCCAATGAACAATATTTTTGTGTGTGGTTGTGTGAGTGTGTGGTTGTGTGGTTGTGTGAGTGTGTGGTTGTGTGGGTGTGTGGTTGTGTGAGTGTGTAGTTGTGTGGTTGTGTGAGTGTGTGAGTGTGTGGTTGTGTGGGTGTGTGGTTGTGTGAGTGTGTAGTTGTGTGGTTGTGTGTGAGTGTGTAGTTGTGTGTGTGTGTGTGTGTGTGTGTGAGTGTGTGGTGTGTGTGTGTGTGTGTGTGTTTGGTTGTGTGTGTGTGTGGTTATGTGAGTGTGTGGTTGTGTGTGTGAGTGTGTGGTTGTGTGAGTGTGTGGTTGTGTGAGTGTGTGAGTGTGTTGTGTTGTGTGAGTGTGAGTGTGTAGTTGTGTGGTTGTGTGTGTGTGTGTGTTGTGTTGGTGTGTGAGTGTGTGGTTATGTGAGTGTGTGGTTGTGTGTGTGTGTGTGTGTGAGTGTGTGGTTGTGTGAGTGTGTGGTTGTGTGTGTGTGGTGTGAGTGTGTGGTTGTGTGGTTGTGTGAGTGTGTGGTTGTGTGAGTGTGTGGTTATGTGTGTGGTTGTGTGAGTGTGTGGTTATGTGAGTGTGTGGTTATGTGAGTGTGTGTGTGTTTGTGTGTGTGTGGTTATGTGTGTGGTTGTGTGAGTGTGTGGTTATGTGAAAAATGTGTGGTTGTGTGTGGTTGTGTGTGTGTGTGTGTGGTTATGTTGTGTGGTTATGTGTGTGTGGCCATTGTGTGAGTGTGTGGTTATGTGAGTGTGTGGTTATGTGAGTGTGTGGTTGTGTGAGTGTGTGGTTGTGACAATGAGTGTGTGGTTGTGTGAGTGTGTGGTTATGTGAGTGTGATGGTTGTGTAGGTGTGTGTGTGTGTGTGTGTGTGTGTGAGATAAGTGTGTGTGGGTATGTGTGTGTGGTTGTGTGAGTGTGTGGTTGTGTGAGTGTGTAGGGGTTATGTGAGTGTGTGGTTGTGTTGTGGTGTGTGTGTGTGTTGTGTGGGTATGTGTGTGTGGTTGTGTGAGTGTGTGGTTGTGTGAGTGTGTGGTGTGTGAGTGTGTGGTTATGAACAGGCAGTGTGTGGTTGTGTGATGGTGTGTGGTTGTGTGAGTGTGTAGTTGTGTGTGGTTGTGTGAGTGTGTAGTGCCATACCAGGCGGTGTGTGTGTGTGTGAGTGTGTGTGTGTTTTACTGAGTCACTGTTCTGCTTCTTGTGCAGTGTTGACCACCGTGGAGAGTACTGGCTGCTGAAAAAATGTAACGTTGAGTGTGAGGTTATTTTCCTGTGTTGACTGCTGTGAGGTAAATGTGAAATGTGTTACTGGTGATGAGACAGGAAATAGCATAACCTCTGAGTCCAATTACTCAACTGTTTGACCTACGTGGTCAGATGAAATATGAGCCGCCATCTTAAGGAAGTAGAATCAGACCCGCTGGGCAGACAGACATCAGTTCAACGTCTAGTTTTGATTGACGTTCGGTTAAGTTATCGATTAACCTGAATTCCACGTGAAATCAACAAAGAATTGTCACCCTGTCAGTGGATTTAGGTTAAAAGTTCCCAAATCCAGTCAGTATTCAACGTTGATTCAACGTCCTCACATGTACTTTTTTTGTTGTGGAAATGACATGGAAACAACGTTGATTCAACCAGTTTTTGCCCAGTGGGATATATTCTGTACAGGCTTGCAGACAAATGATCATATAAAGTACAGACTGTAGATGAAAAAGACGATGATTGTGAGGAATAAATGAAATACTATGTTTCCTTCAAAAAACACATTATTTACAAGTACTCTCTCCCCTGGCTCTCTCTCTCTCTCTCTCTCTCTCTCTCTCTCTCTCTCTGCCTCTGTCTCATTGGCAAGAAGAATCTCTCTCTCTCTCTCTCTCTCTCTCTCTCTCTCTCTCTCTCTCTCTCTCTCTCTCTCTGACCTCTCTCTCTCTCTCTCTCTCTCTCTCTCTCTGAAATCTGCCCTCTCTCTCTCTCTCTCTGCCTGGAAATCTCTGCCTGCCCAGTGGGATATATTCTCTCTCTCTCTGTACAGACCGATAAATGAAATACTCTCTCTCTCTCTCTCTCTCTCTCTCTCTCTCTGCTCTCTCTCTCTCTCTCTCTCTGCTCTCTCTCTCTCTCTCTCTCTCTCTCTGCCTCTCTCCTCTCTCTCCCTCTCTCTCCCTCTCTCTCTCTCTGCTCTCTCCCTCTCTCTCTCTCTCTCTCTCTCTGCCTCTCTCTCTCTCTCTCTCTCTCTCTCTGCCTCTCTCTCTCTCTGCCTCTCTCTCTCTCTCTCTCTCTCTCTGCCTCTCTCTCTCTCTCTCTCTCTCTGCCTCTCTCTCTCTCTCTCTGCCTCTCCCTCCCCTCTCTCTCTCTCTCTGCCCCCCTCTCTCTCTCTCTCTCTCTCTCTCTCTTTTTAACTACTTTTTATTGTGTCAGTACAGTACACAGTCAATATACTCAACAATTAATCATCATTTCATTCCATCCAGCGCCGTCTGTTAATTAGATGTTTTAATCAATGAGTCCTCCTCATAAAAGGCCTTGGTGATTAACATTCTGATGATGATGATGATTTCTAATATTGATCTTACCCTATCAGATGCCTGTGATGTCACACTGGACCCGAACACAGCATGCAGACACCTCTCTCTGTCAGAGGGGAACAGGAAGGTGACACGGGGGAAAGAGGACCAGCCGTATCCTGATCACCCAGGGAGATTTGAGTTCTGGCCACAGGTGCTGTGTAGAGAGGGTCTGACTGGGCGCTCTTACTGGGAGGCAGAGATGAGTGGGGGAGGGGATGACATAGGAATGACGTACAGAGGAATCGGCAGGACAGGAAACGCTGATGACAGTAAGCTTGGATGCAATGACAAGTCCTGGAGTCTGAGCTGCTCTGATTACGGTTACACTGCCAGGCACAATAAGGAGAGAACTGACTTACCTGCCTCCTCCTCGTCCAACAGAGTAGGAGTGTATCTGGACTGGCCGGGCGGCACTCTGTCCTTCTACACTCTGTCCTCCTCTGACACACTCACTCACCTACACACATTCACCTCCACATTCACTGAGCCTCTCTATCCAGGGTTTTGGGTTGAAATAAACTCCTCGTTGTCCCTATGTGAGATCAAAAACCTTTAGGTAGTAAAGGATGGTTCTTGTTGTTATTGATTGGTGTTTGTAAATAATGTTTATTTAGTCAAATGGTTGACATTACAATCCTGATTCTGTTTGAAGTCAATAACACTGAATGGACCTTTCCTGGTACACATTCGGCCAGATGAAGACAAATAAAACTGGTTGTTTTCAAAAACTGTTAAATGTTGTTTTTTCACATAAAAGAAGAAATGACAGTTAAAGTCTGTAACGGTGAAACGGCCATGTTTGTTAACGACATTACAACAAAGAAGAGGTCAACAACAAAGAGGTCACTTCAAACAACAACAAAACAGTTTATTCCCTCAGACATCATTTCACAACAGCAGAGTCTGGACTACCGTTATGTTCCCCCATGATGCTGGTGTGATATAACAGAGTCTGGACTACCGTTATGTCCCCCATGATGCTGGTGTCACGCCCTGACCATAGAGAGCTGTTTATTCTCTATGTTGGTTGGGGCGTGATAGTGACTAGGGTGGGTCATCGAGGTGATTTAATGATTTACGTTGGCCTGGTATGCTTCCCAATCAGAGACAGCTGTTTATCGTTGTCTCTGATCGGAGATAATATTTAGGCAGCCATTTTCCCCTTTGTGATTTGTGGGATCTTGTCTACAGACAGTTGCCTGTGTGCACACCAGTAGCTTCACGTTTCGTTCAGTATTTTGTTGTTTTTTTGTTCGGTGTTCATTTAAAAAGAAGAAAATGTACGCCTACCACGCTGCACCTTGGTCCAATCCTTACGGCGATCGTGACAGCTGGTGTGATATAACAGAGTCTGGACTACCGTTATGTTCCCCATGATGCTGGTGTGATATAACAGAGTCTGGACTACCGTTATGTCCCCCATGATGCTGGTGTGATATAACAGAGTCTGGACTACCGTTATGTTCCCCCATGATGTTGGTGTGATATAACAGAGTCTGGACTACCGTTATGTTCCCCATGATGCTGGTGTGATATAACAGAGTCTGGACTACCGTTATGTCCCCCATGATGCTGGTGTGATATAACAGAGTCTGGACTACCGTTATGTTCCCCATGATGCTGGTGTGATATAACAGAGTCTGGACGACCGTTATTTATTTATTATGTTAACAATAACATGCACCTGGGTCGACCACTTTAAGTAAATGTGGTACAGTGTTTGGTGAAAAAGTATAGCTTCTTCCACAGAAACTGAACTGCCACCACACACACACACACACACACACACACACACACACACACAACCACACGCACACACACACAACCACACACGGCGTGCACACACACACACACACACACGCACATATACATACACACACACACACACACATACACACACACGCACATATACATACACACACACACACACACACGCACATATACATACACACACGCACATATACATACACACACACACACACACACATACGCACATATACACACACACACACGCATATACATACACACACACACACACACACACACACACACACACGCACATATACATACACACACACACACACACACACACACACACACACACACACACACACACACACACACGCACATATACATACACACACGCACATATACATACACACACACACACATACTCACATATACACACACACACGCACATATACATACACACACGCACATATACATACACACACACACACACACACACACATACACACACACGCACATATACATACACACACACATACACACACACACACACATACACACACGCACATATACATACACACACGCACATATACACACACACACACACACACACACATACGCACATATACACACACACACACACGCACATATACACACACACACACACACACACACACATACGCACATATACACACACACACACACATGCACATATACATACACACACACACACACACACACACATACGCACATATACACATACACACACGCACATATACATACACACACACACACACACACACACACACACACACACACACATACACACACGCACATATACATACACACACGCACATATACATACACACACACACACATACTCACATATACACACACACACGCACATATACATACACACACGCACATATACATACACACACACACACACACACATACACACACACACGCACACATACACACACACTCGCACATATACATACACACACGCACATATACATACACACACACACACACACACACACATACGCACATATACACACACACACACACGCACATATACATACACACACACACACACACACATACGCACATATACACACACACACACACACACACACACACACACACAATGTGTCCGGGAACATAAACGTATCACACCACACACTCATATATGTAGTATGGGTGATCTGTCTCTGTCTATATTAATTACTATGCTGTTACTAAGCAGTAATGTAATACGGCAGTGTTATGTTATGGCACCTAATAGGAAGTGCCGTACGAGATGTTTTTACTAAACTGTTACTCCCGTCTCCTGCCTGGTGATTTTTCTCCACAACACAAATGTTACAACAAACACTGTGAGATGGATCAAAAATAGCTGTTCATACAGGTCTTCTAGACATGAGGGAAGGACAGAGAACAGAACCTCAACATAAACCGTAAGTTGCTGTTCATACAGGTCTTCTAGACATGAGGGAAGGACAGAGAACAGAACCTCAACATAAACCGTAAGTTGCTGTTCATACAGGTCTTCTAGACATGAGGGAAGGACAGAGAACAGAACCTCAACATAAACCGTAAGTTGCTGTTCATACAGGTCTTCTAGACATGAGGGAAGGACAGAGAACAGAACCTCAACATAAACCGTAAGTTGCTGTTTATTAAATGTTTGAAGTATTATTTGGTCTATGTTTTTCACCTCTCTACTGAGTCATTTGTTTAAAAAAATCTATAATCGTAATTGTATTGTCAGCAGGGATGGGTACATTACAAAATAGAACTACAAAACAATACAAAGATCAATGTATCAAAATAAACTATGTATAAACTGTGTATTTAATTAAAATACTAGTATTTTGCTGTGTATTTAATTAAAATACTTGTATTTTGTATTTTAAAATATAGACATGCATTAGCCAGTAATCAGCCCCAACAGCAACAACCTTCTCAGTAATGGTAACAGAAACAGTTGACTTCCTATGTGATACAGGATGTTGTTGTTTACCTACCTTAATTTAATGCACTGAAGTCACTCTGGATATGAGTGTCTGGTAAATGACCAAAATGTAAATGTTGTGAGAATGAACATACCAAAATGAACTGCAAAGCACAATGGGTGTTGTTATTGGTCCTACTTTGGGGCAGAGCTCATTAGAATAATACTCAGCATGCTTTGCGATTATTTTTTTTTACATATACAATTAAACTTAGTCCATTTAGCAGACGCTCTTATCACACTATAGTGCCATCAGACTTCTGATACCAATGCAGGGAGAAAGGGGACACAAAATGGTGAAACAGCTATCAAAACAGCTTACCAGTCCCAACACCTTACCACTGCTACACCTGGCTATCAGCGGAGTCCCAACACCTTACCACTGCTACACCTGGCTATCAGTGGAGTCCCAACACCTTACCACTGCTACACCTGGCTATCAGCGGAGTCCCAACACCTTACCACTGCTACACCTGGCTATCAGCGGAGTCCCAACACCTTACCACTGCTACACCTGGCTATCAGTGGAGTCCCAACACCTTACCACTGCTACACCTGCCTATCAGGGAGTCCCAACACCTTACCACTGCTACACCTGGCTATCAGCGGAGTCCCAACACCTTACCACTGCTACACCTGGCTATCAGTGGAGTCCCAACACCTTACCACTGCTACACCTGGCTATCAGCGGAGTCCCAACACCTTACCACTGCTACACCTGGCTATCAGTGGAGTCCCAACACCTTACCACTGCTACACCTGGCTATCAGTGGAGTCCCAACACCTTACCACTGCTACACCTGGCTATCAGTGGAGTCCCAACACCTTACCACTGCTACACCTGGCTATCAGCGGAGTCCCAACACCTTATCACTGCTACACCTGGCTATCAGCGGAGTCCCAACACCTTACCACTGCTACACCTGGCTATCAGCAGAGCCTTGTCTGGCAGCGAAACTGTTCAATCAGCCTCATTTACTGCCTTTTAAAAACATAGCTGATATGGCTGACTTGTTTAAACAAATGCGGTTTCTACTGACAATTGAGATGTACAAACTATGGCATAAGGGGACGATGAGCAGATAAGAGGCAATTCGTAATTTCAATTAAGACATTAATGAGCACTTGTAATGTACAGCAAAAGAATTCCGAACATGGGCCGTTCTTACAGTATTACAGTAAGTCAGAACCATAGGATAAATAAAGGGGGCATATAAGCCTACAATGAAATCTCTTATAATATTTGATGATGACATTTTTTTAAACAGGCTATAGGCTACATGTGCACCACCAAGTCAGAACAGTACTCAAAATTAAGATGGGTAAATAGTTAACTAAGTTATGAGGGGGAAAGGGACCGAGTTGGATGACCATTCAAAACGTATTTTCCCAGTCAGAGCTCGTTTTTTTCCCTGAGTTCCCAGTTGTCTCATTAAAGTCTGATATTTCCCAGTTCTGAGTTCCCAGTTGTTTTGAACGCAGCAGAAGTCATGCTTGATTGACAGCATGGCCAATGTTGAATGTTTATCCTTCTAAGCTTGGAAAAGAGACCCTTAAACCCAGACTTTGATCCCACACTCTCTCCACTGAATAGCACGCTAGTGATTGCTTTGCAGTGCAGCAGTTAGCCGCTGATTCCTTCCAAACCACTCGTTGTTGAATTTGCGATTTCCAACTTGTTGTGTAATGTTTGTGTCCAATGGACGATGAGCACCAATATGTTTTTATCTATAATTTCTCTTCATATGACAAGGGTTGAAAAAGATTTGTCAGTAGATTGTGAACTTGATTCATGATGATGACTGCTAGCTTAGATTTAGAAAGGTATGATGTTGACATGATCAGTCCAATCAAAGCTACTGTAGATATAACGTGATTTGACGTAATTTGATCTGTGGCCAAATCACCTTGAGCCTTATTGGACGGCCACTTCTAATGGGGTGACAACTAGAGGAGTTCATTCATTTAATGAATTCTAAGGGGCTGGAATTTTTGAGCTCTCCTCGTAGATTTTGCGATGACATGGTGTCCCCATGAGTGACAGAACTTTGAGCCAATCACGGCGCAACTAGAGAAGATTACCAACCCTGATGCTCTGTATTTTCCACTGCCCCCCACCACCACAGAAAGCACTGAGCTGAAACACCTGCATTTTGAAGCTGCCTTTCTCAAGAAACCAAAAAAGAGACCATGTTTATATGCAACTTTATTAACTCAATACTGTTTTTTAAAAAATAAATATACATTTTTTACACTGTTTGCAAACGGACGTTTGACACGTATTAAGTAACATGCAAAACAGGCAATAAAAAAGGCGGGGCTCATAACAGGCCCTGAATAACAGGCCGCCACTGACTGACGCTAATGCAGTGACTGACGCTAATGCAGTGACTGACGCTAATGCAGTGACTGACGCTAATGCAGTGACTGACGCTAATGCAGTGACTGATGCTAATGCAGTGACTGACGCTAATGCAGTGACTGATGCTAATGCAGTGACTGACGCTAATGCACTGACGCTAATGCACTGACGCTAATGCAGTGACTGATGCTAATGTAGTGACTGACACTAATGCACTGACGCTAATGCAGTGACTGACGCTAATGTAGTGACGCTAATGTAGTGACTGACGCTAATGTAGTGACTGACGCTAATGCAGTGACTGACGCTAATGCACTGACGCTAATGCACTGACGCTAATGTAGTGACTGATGCTAATGCAGTGACTGACGCTAATGCACTGACGCTAATGCAGTGACTGACGCTAATGTAGTGACTGACGCTAATGTAGTGACTGACGCTAATGCACTGACGCTAATGCACTGACGCTAATGTAGTGACTGATGCTAATGCAGTGACTGCACGCTAATGCAGTGACGGATGCTAATGCAGTGACTGACGCTAATGCAGTGACTGACGCTAATGCAGTGACTGACACTAATGCACTGACGCTAATGCAGTGACTGACGCTAATGCAGTGACTGACACTAATGCACTGACGCTAATGCAGTGACTGACGCTAATGCAGTGACTGACGCTAATGCAGTGACTGACGCTAAATGCACTGACGCTAATGCAGTGACTGACGCTAATGCAGTGACGCTAACGCTAATGCACTGACGCTAATGCAGTGCCTAATGCACTGCTAATGCAGTGACTGACGCTAATGCACTGACTGACGCTAATGCACTGACTGACGCTAATGCAGTGACTGCACTAATGCACTGACGCTAATGCACTGACTGACGCTAATGCACTGACTGACGCTAATGCACTGACGCTAATGCAGTGACTGACGCTAATGCAGTGACTGACACTAACTGCTAATGCAGTGACTGACGCTAATGCAGTGACTGACACTAATGCACTGACGCTAATGCAGTGACAGCTAATGCACTGACGCTAATGCACTAATGACTGACGCTAATGCACTGACGCTATGCAGTGCAGTGACTGACGCTAACTGCAGTGACTGCTAATGCAGTGACTGACGCTAATGCACTGACGCTAATGCAGTGACTGACGCTAATGCAGTGACTGACGCTAATGCACTGACGCTAATGCAGTGACTGACGCTAATGCAGTGACTGACGCTAATGCAGTGACTGACGCTAATGCAGTGACTGCTAATGCAGTGCCTGACGCTAATGCAGTGTGACGCTAATGCAGTGACTGACGCTAATGTAGTGACTGCACGCTAATGCAGTGACTGACGCTAATGCAGTGACTGACGCTAATGCACTGACGCTAATGCAGTGACTGATGCTAATGCAGTGACTGACGCTAATGCACTGACGCTAATGCAGTGACGGATGCTAATGCAGTGACTGACGCTAATGCAGTGACTGACGCTAATGCAGTGACTGACGCTAATGCACTGACTAATGCACTGACGCTAATGCACTGATGCTAATGCAGTGACTGACGCTAATGCAGTGACTGACGCTAATGCAGTGACGCTAATGCACTGACTGCTAATGCAGTGACTGACGCTAATGCAGTGACTGAATGCAGTGATGCACTGACGCTAATGCAGTGACTGACGCTAATGCACTGACGCTAATGCAGTGACTGACGCTAATGCACTGACGCTAATGCAGTGACTGCTAATGCACTGACTACGCTAATGCAGTGACTGACGCTAATGCACTGACTGCTAACTGACGCTAATGCAGTGACTGACGCTATGCATGCACTGACTGCTAATGCAGTGACTGATGCTAATGCACTGACTGACGCTAATGCACTGACTGCTAATGCACTGACTGACGCTAATGCACTGACTGACGCTAATGCACTGACGCTAATGCAGTGACTGACGCTAATGCAGTGACAGCTAATGACTAATGCAGCTAATGCACTGACGCTAATGCAGTGACTGACGCTAATGCACTGACGCTAATGCAGTGACTGACGCTAATGCACTGACGCTAATGCAGTGCACTGACGCTAATGCAGTGACTGCTAATGCAGTGCATGACTGACGCTAATGCAGTGACTGACGCTAATGCACTGCTAATGCAGTGACTGACGCTAATGCACTGACGCTAATGCAGTGACAGTGACGCTAATGCAGTGACTGACGCTAGTGATGCAGTGACTGACGCTAATGCAGTGATGACGCTAATGCACTGACGCTAATGCAGTGACTGACGCTAATGCAGTGACGGATGCTAATGCAGTGACTGACGCTAATGCAGTGACTGACGCTAATGCACTGACGCTAAACTGACGCTAATGCAGTGACTGACGCTAATGCAGTGACTGACGCTATGCATGCAGTGACTGACGCTAATGCAGTGACTGACGCTAATGCAGTGACTGACGCTAATGCACTGACTGACGCTAATGCACTGACTGACGCTAATGCAGTGACTGACGCTAATGCACTGACTGACGCTAATGCACTGACTGACGCTAATGCAGTGACTGACGCTAATGCACTGACGCTAATGCACGCTAATGCAGTGACTGACGCTAATGCAGTGACTGACGCTAATGCACTGACTGACGCTAATGCAGTGACTGACGCTAATGCAGTGACTGACGCTAATGCACTGACGCTAATGCAGTGACTGACGCTAATGCAGTGACTGACGCTAATGCAGTGACTGACGCTAATGCACTGACGCTAATGCAGTGACTGACTAATGCACTGCGCTAATGCAGTGACTGCAGTGACTGACGCTAATGCAGTGACTGACGCTAATGCACTGACTGACGCTAATGCACTGACTGACTAATGCAGTGACTGACGCTAATGCACTGACTGACGCTAATGCACTGACTGACGCTAATGCACTGTGACTGACGCTAATGCAGTGACTGACGCTAATGCACTGCTAATGCAGTGACTGACGCTAATGCACTGACGCTAATGCAGTGACTGACGCTAATGCAGTGAGCTAATGCACTGACACTAATGCACTGACGCTAATGCAGTGACTGACGCTAATGCAGTGACTGACACTAATGCACTGACGCTAATGCAGTGACTGACGCTAATGCACTGACGCTAATGCAGTGACTGACGCTAATGCAGTGACTGACGCTAATGCACTGACTGACGCTAATGCATGCTAATGCAGTGACTGACGCTAATGCAATGCACTGACTGACGCTAATGCAGTGACTGACGCTAATGCAGTGAGTGACTGACGCTAAAGTGACAGTGACTGACGCTAATGCAGTGACTGACGCTAATGCAGTGACTGACGCTAATGCTAATGCACTGACTGACGCCAATGCACTGACTGACGCTAATGCAGTGACTGCTAATGCAGTGACTGACGCTAATGCAGTGACCGCTAACTGACGCTAATGCAGTGACTGACTGCTAATGCAGTGACTGACGCTAATGCAGTGACTGACGCTAATGCAGTGATGCAGTGAACGCTAATGCAGTGGCTGAGGCTAATGCACTGACGCTAATGCAGTGACTGACGCTAATGCACTGACGCTAATGCACTGACTGACGCTAATGCACTGACGCTAATGCAGTGCCTGACGCTAATGCACTGACGCTAATGCAGTGACGCTAATGCACTGACGCTAATGCAGTGACTGGCGCTAATGCACTGACGCTAATGCAGTGACGCTAATGCAGTGACTGCCGCTAATGCAGTGACTGACGCTAATGCAGTGACTGACACTAATGCAGTGACTGACGCTAATGCAGTGACTGACGCTAATGCAGTGACTGACGCTAATGCAGTGACTGACGCTAATGCACTGACTGCCGCTTATGCAGTGACTGACGCTAATGCACTGACTGACGCTAATGCACTGACGCTAATGCAGTGACTGACGCTAATGCAGTGACTAATGCTAATGCAGTGGCTGATGCTAATGCAGTGACTGACGCTAATGCACTGACGCTAATGCACTGACTGCCGCTTATGCAGTGACTGACGCTAATGCACTGACTGACGCTAAATGCACTGACGCTAATGCAGTGACTGACGCTAATGCAGTGACTAATGCTAATGCAGTGGCTGATGCTAATGCAGTGACTGACGCTAATGCACTGACGCTAATGCAGTGGCTGATGCTAATTCACTGACGCTAATGCAGTGACTGACGCTAATGCACTGACGCTAATGCAGTGAATGACGCTAATGCACTGACGCTAATGCACTGACACTAATGCACTGACGCTAATGCAGTGACTGACGCTAATGTAGTGACTGACGCTAATGCACTGACGCTAATGCAGTGTTAGTTTGAATGTAAGCAGTCCCCCAAGGAGGAGAAACCATAGCTCACCAGCCTCTAAAAGGAGAAAGGGTTGTAGCTCTTGGCTGTAGCTCAAACATCTGGTCCCGTGTTCTAAAAGCATCTCAGACTACTACTGGTCTAGGATCAGGTCCCCTGTCTTTGTAATCTCTCTCATGATGATTATAAGGATTAGAACTGATCCTAGATCATAACACTGATTGAGAGACGCTTTATGAAACGAGCAGGCACATTTGTGGTATGTAACACAGCCCAGGCCAAGACTGGTTACTTTCAGTTTCATTTCCTGAGATCTTCATGGTGAGTCCTGCCCCCAGTTATGACACAACACACACACACACACACACACACACACACACACATACATATATACACACACACACACACACATACATATATACACACACACACACACACATACATATATACACACACACACACACACACACACACACATATACACACACACACACATATACACACACACACACACACACACACACACACACACACACACACACACACACACACACACACACACACACACACACACACACACACAGACAGCAAAGCTTGCAGATCATCCAATCAACTTCTCACACGGCCTCATACAGATCTACAGGGACACCGAGCACCAGAGAACAACAGATTACATTTAATTAAACACCAGGTACAGAAAAAACATTTTTGATGCTTTTTGGTGATCTAGTCTGTCTTTAATAAACAAGTTAGATCTAGTCTGTCTTTAATAAACAAGTTAGATCTAGTCTGTCTTTACTAAACAAGTTAGATCTAGTCTGTCCTCACTAAACAAGTTAGATCTAGTCTGTGTTGTATATTTTTGTAGGTTTGCTCTCTAGGAAGGTATTTGCCCAAATCTAGCTCACAATTAACAACTTGATACTTTATTTGATCTGATCTGTGTTCATCTAGGTCTGCTTCAATCTGGGTTCATCTAGGTCGGCTCTAGTTTGAGTTAATCTAGGTCTGCTCTAATCTGAGTTCATCTAGGTCTGCTCTAATCTGAGATCATCTAGGTCTGATCTAATCTGAGATCATCTAGGTCTGCTTCAATCTGGGTTCATCTAGATCTGCTCTAATTGAGGTAATTTAGGTCTGATCTAATCTGAGTTCATCTAGGTCTGATCTAATCTGAGTTCATCTAGGTCTGCTCTAATCTGAGTTCATCTAGATCTGCTCTAATCTGAGTTCATCTAGATCTGCTCTAATCTGAGTTCATCTAGGTCTGATCTAGTTTGAGATCATCTAGGTCTGATCTAGTTTGAGATCATCTAGGTCTGATCTAGTTTGAGATCATCTAGGTCTGATCTAGTTTGAGATCATCTAGGTCTGATCTAGTTTGAGATCATCTAGGTCTGATCTAGTTTGAGATCATCTAGGTCTGATCTAGTTTGAGATCATCTAGGTCTGATCTAGTTTGAGATCATCTAGGTCTGCTCTAATCTGAGTTCATCTAGGTCTGATCTAGTTTGAGATCATCTAGGTCTGCTCTAATCTGAGTTCATCTAGGTCTGATCTAGTTTGAGTTCATCTAGGTCTGATCTTGTTTGAGTTCATTTAGGTCTGCTCTAATCTGAGTTCATCTAGGTCTGATCTAGTTTGAGATCATCTAGGTCTGATCTAGTTTGAGATCATCTAGGTCTGATCTAGTTTGAGATCATCTAGGTCTGATCTAGTTTGAGTTCATCTAGGTCTGATCTAATCTGAGATCATCTAGGTCTGATCTAGTTTGAGATCATCTAGGTCTGCTCTCCAGTCTTGAGTTTATTGTTTATGTTCAGATACAACAACAGTTATAATCTAACTAGCTAAGGACATGATTCAAAATCAATTATATCTATTTTTACACTGAGTGTACAAAACATTAGGAACACCTTCCTAATATAGAGTTGCACCCCTTTTGCCCTCAGAACAGCCTCAATTCATCAGGGCGCGGACTCGATGTGTCGAAAGCGTTCCACAGGGATGCTGGCCCATGTTGACTGCAGTGCTTCCACTGTTGTGTCCAGTTGGCTGGATGTCCTTTGGGTGGTGGACCATTCTTGATACCCACAGGAAACTGTTGAGTATGAAAAACCAGCAGCATTGCAGTTCTTAAAACACTAAAACCGGTGTGCCTGGCACGTAATACCCTACCCCGTTCAAAGGCACTTCAATATGTTGTCTTGCCCATTCACCCTCTGAGTGGCACACATTCACAATGTCTCAATTGTCTCAAGGCTTAAAAATAATTATTTAACCTGTCTCCTCCCCTTCACCTACACTAATTGAAGTGGATTTAACAAGTGACATCAATAAGGGATCATAGATTTCACCTGGATTCACCTGGTCAGTCTGTGTCATGGAAAGAGCAGGTGTTCTTAATGTTTTGTTCATTCAGTGAAAATGTATATATATATTTTTTTATATTAAATTAATCCAGAATAATAAAGCATTACTATCAAAATGTATTATATTTTAATAAGTTTACTAGAAGCCTGACAGATTGTGGTTGAAAATATATCATTTTTTCCTGCATTAAAACATGGTACGGTAAGAGAGACAGATTTTCCTTTCTGTTTACGACGGTTCACTTATAACTTTAACAGGTATATGTTTAACTATTTAAACCTTTTAACTTTAACAGGTATATGTTTAACTATTTAAACCTTTTAACTTTAACAGGTATATGTTTAACTATTTAAACCTTATAACTTTAACAGGTATATGTTTAACTATTTAAACCTTTTAACTTTAACAGGTATATGTTTAACTATTTAAACCTTTTAACTTTAACAGGTATACTGTGTTTAACGGTTTAAACCTTATAAACTTTAACAGGTAACGGTTTAAACCTTATAACTTTAACAGGTATACTGTTTAACGGTTTAAACCTTATAACTTTAACAGGTATACTGTTTTGTAACTATTTAAACCTGGCATTCATTGTCATGTAGTTAAATATTTTATTCCCTTTAAGTTTCATGTTCCTGGATCCTTCAGGAGATTCTATTTCAAACTAACACTTGACTCATCAAATCAAATCAAATTTATTTACATAGCCCTTCGTACATCAGCTGATATCTCAAAGTGCTGTACATAAACCCAGCCTAAAACCCCAAACAGCAAGCAATGCAGGTGTAGAAGCACAGTGGCTAGGAAAAACTCCCTAGAAAGGCCAAAACCTAGGAAGAAACCTAGAGAGGAACCAGGCTATGTGGGGTGGCCAGTCCTCTTCTGGCTGTGCCGGGTGGAGATTATAACAGAACATGGCCAAGATGTTCAAATGTTCATAAATGACCAGCATGGTCGAATAATAATAAGGCAGAACAGTTGAACTCATCCAGGCGTGGTCCCAAATCACACCCTATTCCCCATTGGGTCCTGTTCAAAAGAAGGGCACTATATAGGGAATAGGGTGGCATTTGGGACTCACAGAAAGTGTATTGTTTAATTTAACACATGAATCATCCAGGCTTTATCCCAAATGACACGTTCCACAGCAACAATACGATTTGATTTCGTCTGATTTTTAAAAGTTTGTTTCTATTGAACAGGCCATACTAATAAAGGCATTTTAATGAATGATATGAAGAGAGCCTTGGTCCTCCTTTCTATTTGATGTCCTATTGTCACGTTCCACAGCAAGAAAACCAAATATGTCACTGAAACAGAAAGGGGAACTAACAAAGAGTCACTGACAGCAACCAGAATGAAACGGGTTTTAGGAGGGGTTCTGAAAGACACTCATGGGGGTGTGACTAGCAACAACAACGGGAGCCTAAAAGACACCCACCATGAGACCCACTAAATTCAACAAGAAGAGGTAAACAAAAGAAAAACACAAACCAAACTTCAAGACAGGAAGTAAACCACAAAGTGGAGAAAAACGAAAACAGGGAAGATCACATAAAGGAATGTTTGTCTAGAAATGAAAATAGGGAGAGACAACTAAAGGAGTTAACCCTCCACATCTCTCAAGACAACTAAAGGAGTTAACCCTCCACATCTCTCAAGACAACTAAAGGAGTTAACCCTCCACACCTATCAAGACAACTAAAGGAGTTAACCCTCCACATCTACCAAGACAACTAAAGGAGTTAACCCTCCACATCTACCAAGACAACTAAAGGAGTTAACCCTCCACATCTACCAAGACAACTAAAGGTGTTAACCCTCCACATCTATTAAGACAACTAAAGGAGTTAACCCTCCGCATCTATTAAGACAACTGGAGCACTGGGCCAGACATCTATTAAATAACACCTGGGCCAGCCACTCTTAAATAACACCTGGGCCAGCCACTCTTAAATATCACCTGGGCCAGCCACTCTTAAATATCACCTGGGCCAGCCCCTCTCAAATATCACCTGCGCCAGCCGCTCTTAAATATCACCTGGGCCAGCCGCTCTTAAATATCACCTGGGCCAGCCACTCTTAAATGTCACCTTGGCCAGCCACTCTTAAATATCATCTGGTCCAGCCACTCTTAAATATCACCTGGTCCAGCCACTCTTAAATATCACCTGGACCAGCCACTCTTAAATATCACCTGAACCAGCGCAGGTGAAACACCTTCCGACTAACGAGATGGACAAGCCAGCACAGGTGTAACACATACTGACTAATGAGCTGACACCAATCGGTGCGCCCTACGTGCTAACGTGCTATCGTACAACCTCTACATATAAATGGAAAATCCAAAGCCTGGAACAGTAATGCCAGATTTAGGGAACAGCCACAGTAGTACATTCCTGTGCCATAAAGGTCCAGACCTCTTAGCAGAGGTAACTTAACTATATCATCATGAACTGTATTGTTTAATGCTGTCTGTTTCCTTGTACTCCCTCTCTCTCTCTCTCTCTGTCTCTTTCTCTATCCCTATCTCTCTATCCATCCCCCTCCTCCCTCGCTCCCCCCTCTTTCTCTCCCTCTCTCTCTCTATCCCTCTATCCCTCTCTCTCTCTCTCTCTCTCCCTCTCTCTCTCCCTCCCCAGGGTACCATGGTTCGAACATTGAACAATATGGCGGAGCTGAGAGGTTCTAGGTTTGGTCGTCCCTGGTCGAGGCACGGACTCAAGCTCCTTTTCTGGTTCGCCAACGATTACATCGTCTTTGACAACGACAACCAGATGTTTGCAAATTACGACCCCGAAGAGGGAGACTTTGGTTTCCATCACTTCCGCAACAGACGTGAGTGTGAAAACAATGTCTGCAAGAGGCTGCTTCCTGATGATGGCTACCCATTCTATGAGGTGGGCAACCTCCACCTCACAGCATCTGATTCCATGCCTGAGTACGTCAGTGAGGACAACACTGGTAACATAGATACCAGCAACATGGACCGTCTCATCATCAGTATGCGTCCAGACATGACAGTGGATAAGGTCTATGTGACGAAGCACGAGGACCTGAGGAGCTTCGACCCGGTCAACACCTATCGCATTAGCAGGGGGTTGCTCATGATCATATGCGGCCATCCATTCGCGGACATGTCATTGGGGTACTTCCTGGAACAGGTGGGCTATTCTACCTATGAGCCAATGAGATATATTGATCAGTGTTCTAGTACCGCCCAAATCGAATTCCCAAGCCCCGCCCCCAGGGAGTCTAGAGATACCAGAATGAATATAGAAGATGGATCCAGAGCTCCACCCAGAGCTGCACCCAGAGCTCCACCCAGAGCTGCACCAGGCTTCTGGGAAAGCTGCTGTACCATACTGTTATATATTTTTATTTTAGTTGTTTTATTTATTTTATTTAACCTTTATTTAACCAGGTCGGCCAGTTGAGAACTAGTTCTCATTTACAACTGCGACCTGGCCAAGATAAAGCAAAGCAGTGCGACACAAACAACAACACAGAGTTACACATGGAGTAAAACAAACATACAGTCAATAACACAATAGAAAAAGTCTCTATACAGTGTGTGCAAATGGCGTGAGGAGGTAAGGCAATAAATAGGCCGTAGTGGTGAAATAATTACAAGTCAGCAAATTAACACTGGAGTGATAGATGAGCAGATGATGATGTGCAAGAGAGCAAAAAGTAAATAAAAACAATATTGGGATGAGGTAGGTAGTTGGATGGGCTTCTTACAGATGAGTTGTGTACCACTGAGGTAGGTAGTTGGATGGGCTTCTTACAGATGAGTTGTGTACCGCTGAGGTAGGTAGTTGGATGGGCTTCTTACAGATGAGTTGTGTACCGCTGAGGTAGGTAGTTGGATGGGCTTCTTACAGATGAGTTGTGTACCGCTGAGGTAGGTAGTTGGATGGGCTTCTTACAGATGAGTTGTGTACCGCTGAGGTAGGTAGTTGGATGGGCTTCTTACAGATGAGTTGTGTACCGCTGAGGTAGGTAGTTGGATGGGCTTCTTACAGATGAGTTGTGTACCGCTGAGGTAGGTAGTTGGATAGGCTTCTTACAGATGAGTTGTGTACAGTTGCAGAGATCAGTTAGCTGCTCAGATAGCTGATGCTTAAAGTTAGTAAGGGAGATATAAGTCTCCAACTTCAGCAATTTTTGCAATTCGTTCCAGTCACTGGCAGCAGAGAACTGGAAGGAAAGGCGGCCAAAGGGGGTGTTGGCTTTGGGGGTGACCAGTGAGATATACCTGCTGGATCACGTGCTACGGGTGGGTGTTGTTATGGTGGCCAGTGAGCTGAGATAAGGCGGAGCTTTACCTAGCAAAGACTTATAGATGACCTGGAGCCAGTGGGTGACGAATATGTAACGAAGGCCAGCCGACGACAGGATACAGGTCACAGTGGTGGGTGGTATATGGGGCTTTGGTGACAAAACGGATGACACTGTGATAGACTGCATCCAGTTTACTGAGTAGAGTGTTGGAGGCTATTTTATAAATGACATCGCTGAAGTCGAGGATCGGTAGGATGGTCAGTTTTACGAGGTTATGTTTGGCAGCTGTAGATCAGTGTCCTTTAGTCCTGGTCCTGGGGATCCTGAAGGGGTGCACTTTTTAGTTCATTATATTGAAAAAATATATTTTTGCTTATTTGAGTTTTTTACCCTTTGCAGTTCATTATGGTATGTTAATTTTCACTAATACATTTAGTCGTTTATCAGACACTCTTATCCAGAGTGACTTCAGTGCATTAAACTAAAGGCAGATAAACAACAACATCCTGTATCACATAGGAAGTCAACTGTTTCTGTTACCATTACTGAGAGGGTTGTTGCTGTTGGGGTCTGCTATTGGCTAATATACTTCTGTATTTTAAAATACAAACTACATGCATTTTAATTAAATACACTTCAAAATACACGTATCTTGTTGTTTCTGTTTCAAACATTGATCTTTATGTTATTTTGTATTTTGACATTTTCCCCCTTTCCCTTGTTGTAATCAATGTAGTTTCCTCTTCACTTCAACCCAAAACATGTGATGACATTAAATCAATGTGGAAAAGGCTGATTGGATTTGCAAGTCAACTACATAAGAGCATTTCATCTAGTGGCCGACAATGAATGCAACAAGTAGTCATTCTCTAATTCTTTAGAGGCTAATTCATTGAGTCTATATACCAACTCTATACACCAATGAATGCAACAAGTAATCATTCTCTAATTCTTTAGAGGCTAATTCATTGAGTCTATATACCAACTCTATACACCAATGAATGCAACAAGTAGTCATTCTCTAATTCTTTAGAGGCTAATTCATTGAGTCTATATACCAACTCTATACACCAATGAATGCAACAAGTAATCATTCTCTAATTCTTTAGAGGCTAATTCATTGAGTCTATATACCAACTCTATACACCAATGAATGCAACAAGTAGTCATTCTCTAATTCTTTAGAGGCTAATTCATTGAGTCTATATACCAACTCTATACACCAATGAATGCAACAAGTAGTCATTCTCTAATTCTTTAGAGGCTAATTCATTGAGTCTATATACCAACTCTATACACCAATGAATGCAACAAGTAATCATTCTCTAATTCTTTAGAGGCTAATTCATTGAGTCTATATACCAACTCTATACACCAAATCTATATACCAGTCTACCAAGTCTATATACCAGTCTACCAAGTCTATATACCAAATCTATATACCAGTCTACCAGGTCTATATACCAAATCTGTATACCTGTCTACCAAATCTATAAACCAAATCTATGTACCAGTCTACCAAGTCTATACACCAGTCTACCAAGTCTATACACCAAATCTATATACCAGTCTACCAAGTCTATACACCAGTCTACCAAGTCTATACACCAACTCTATACACCAGTCTACCAAGTCTATATACCAACTCTATATACCAGTCTACCAAATCTATATACCAGTCTACCAAATCTATATACCAGTCTACCAAATTTATATACCAGTCTACCAAGTCTATATACCAGTCTACCAAGTCTATATACCAGTCTACCAGGTCTATATACCAAATCTTTATACCAGTCTACCAAGTCTATAAACCAAATCTATGTACCAGTCTACCAAGTCTATACACCAGTCTACCAAGTCTATAAACCAAATCTATATACCAGTCTACCAAGTCTATATACCACATCTATATACCGGTCTACCAAGTCTATATACCAGTCAACCAAGTCTATATACCTAATCTATATACCAGTCTACCATGTCTATATACCAAATCTATTTACCAGTCTACCAAATCTATATACCAGTCTACCAAATCTATATACCAGTCTACCAAGTCTATATACCAGTCTACCAAGTCTATATACCAAATCTATATACCAGTCTACCAAGTCTATATACCAGTCTACCAAATCTATTTACCAGTCTACCAAGTCTATATACCAGTCTACCAAATCTATATACCAGTCTACCAAATCTATATACCAGTCTACCAAATCTATATTCCAGTCTACCAAGTCTATATACCAGTCTACCAAGTCTATATACCAAATCTATATACCAGTCTACCAAGTCTATATACCGTCTACCAAATCTATTTACCAGTCTACCAAGTCTATATACCAGTCTACCAAATCTATATACCAGTCTACCAAATCTATATACCAGTCTACCAAATCTATATACCAGTCTACCAAGTCTATATACCAAATCTATATACCAGTCTACCAAGTCTATATACCAAATCTAGAGTCAATCTGATTTATGGTTCATGAGTAAATGTTTAAAGTATGTTGTAGCATTAGCATGTGTGCTAACATGCGTCTATAGGTACAGTGCGGCCATATTTGAATGTAGCAACTATTTTTTTCTCAAAACTATTAAAGACTAAAAATCTGAAGTGAATCTGATGTATTGTTCATAAAGGAGAAGATGATTACAGATGGTTTTGAACATTAGTTGTAAATAATGATTTGTTAATAGTTGCCATGTTATTTTGGAGATATCAGTACAACATTATAGGGACAAAGTAGAATCTCAATTCAACGGCTCAGACACAAGAGGTATGTGGCAGGGTCTACAGTCATTCACGGATTACAAAAAGAAACCCAGCCCAGTCACGGACCAGGATGCCTTGCTCCCAGGCAGACTAAATAACTTTTTTGCCCGCTCTGAGGACAATACAGTGCCACTGACACGGCCTGCAACCAAAACATGCGGACTCTCCTTCACTGCAGCCGAGGTGAGTAAAACATTTAAACGTGTTAACCCTCGCAAGGCTGCAGGCCCAGACGGCATCCCCAGCCGCGCCCTCAGAGCATGCGCAGACCAGCTGGCTGGTGTGTTTACGGACATATTCAATCAATCCCTATACCAGTCTGCTGTTCCCACATGCTTCAAGAGGGCCACCATTGTTCCTGTTCCCAAGACAGCTAAGGTAACTGAGCTAAACGACTACCTCCCCGTAGCACTCACTTCCGTCATCATGAAGTGCTTTGAGAGACTAGTCAAGGACCATATAACCTCCACCCTACCTGACACCCTAAACCCACTCCAATTTGCTTACCGCCCAAATAGGTCCACAGACGATGCAATCTCAACCACACTGCACACTGCCCTAACCCATCTGGACAAGAGGAATACCTATGTGAGAATGCTGTTCATCGACTACAGCTCAGCATTTAACACCATAGTACCCTCCAAACTCGTCATCAAGCTCGAGACCCTGGGTCTCGACCCCGCCCCTGTGCAACTGGGTACTGGACTTCCTGACGGGCCGCCCCCAGGTGGTGAGGGTAGGTAACAACATCTCCACCCTGCTGATCCTCAACACTGGGGCCCCACAAGGGTGCGTTCTGAGCCCTCTCCTGTACTCCCTGTTCACCCACGACTGCGTGGCCACGCACGCCTCCAACTCAATCATCAAGTTTGCGGACGACACAACAGTGGTAGGCTTGATTACCAACAACGACGAGACGGCCTACAGGGAGGAGGTGAGGGCCCTCGGAGTGTGGTGTCAGGAAAATAACCTCACACTCAACGTCAACAAAACTAAGGAGATGATTGTGGACTTCAGGAAACAGCAGAGGGAACACCCCCCTATCCACATCGATGGAACAGAAGTGGAGAGGGTAGTAAGTTTTAAGTTCCTCGGCGTACACATCACAGACAAACTGAATTGGTCCACCCACACAGACAGCATCGTGAAGAAGGCGCAGCAGCGCCTCTTCAACCTCAGGAGGCTGAAGAAATTCGGCTTGTCACCAAAAGTACTCACAAACTTCTACAGATGCACAATCGAGAGCATCCTGTCGGGCTGTATCACCGCCTGGTACGGCAACTGCTCCGCCCACAACCGTAAGGCTCTCCAGAGGGTAGTGAGGTCCGCACAACGCATCACCGGGGGCAAACTACCTGCCCTCCAAGACACCTACACCACCCGATGTCACAGGAAGGCCATAAAGATCATCGAGGACAACAACCACCCGAGCCACTGCCTGTTCACCCCGCTATCATCCAGAAGGCGAGGTCAGTACAGGTGCATCAAAGCTGGGACCGAGAGACTGAAAAGCAGCTTCTATCTCAAGGCCATCAGACTGTTAAACAGCCACCACTAACATTGAGTGGCTGCTGCCAACACACTGTCAATGACACTGACTCAACTCCAGCCACTTTAATAATGGGAATTGATGGGAAATGATGTAAATATATCACTAGCCACTTTAAACAATGCTACTTAATATAATGTTTACATACCCTACATTATTCATCTCATATGTATACGTATATACTGTACTCTATATCATCTACGGCATCTTTATGTAATACATGTATCACTAGCCACTTTAACTATGCCACTTTGTTTACATACTCATCTCATATGTATAGTCAGTTATAGTTATAGTTTTGGAATTGTTAGTGAGATTACTCGTTGGTTATTACTGCATTGTCAGAACTAGAAGCACAAGCATTTCGCTACACTCGCATTAACATCTGCTAACCATGTGTATGTGACAAATAACATTTGATTTGATTTGAACATTCAATGTGGTTCATCTTAGAGACGTCCATGATATTGATGACAAGTTTCAAGTTGAAAGGCCACTGTGGAGTGGATTTACAGGGATTTAAATGGACACATAAAATCTGCTTTGTGTTGAAGATGTGTGTGGTTTAATGGCTCTGCTTGGTGCTCCTTGTGTTTCTACCTGATCCTCTCACTCCACCTTGTGGCCACAGATGGAACAGCACTCCAGACTGACTGAAGAGGAGAAAGAGATGGAGAGAGACGGAGAAAAACAAAGAGAGGTATGAAGACGCCGACACACATCAGATCACGTTGATACAGCCTCCCTGTGTTATGTGGTGTAATCCAGGCAGTATTATGTGGTGTAATCCAGGCAGTATTATGTGGTGTAATCCAGGCAGTATTATGTGGTGTAATCCAGGCAGTATTATGTGGTGTAATCCAGGCAGTATTATGTCCAGGGTGTAATCCAGGCAGTATTATGTGGTGTAATCCAGACAGTATTATGTGGTGTAATCCAGGCAGTATTATGTGGTGTAATCCAGGCAGTATTATGTGGTGTAATCCAGGCAGTATTATGTGGTGTAATCCAGACAGTATTATGTGGTGTAATCCAGACAGTATTATGTGGTGTAATCCAGGCAGTATTATGTGGTGTAATCCAGACAGTATTATGTGGTGTAATCCAGACAGTATTATGTGGTGTAATCCAGGCAGTATTATGTGGTGTAATCCAGACAGTATTATGTGGTGTAATCCAGACAGTATTATGTGGTGTAATCCAGACAGTATTATGTGGTGTAATCCAGGCAGTATTATGTGGTGTAATCCAGGCAGTATTATGTGGTGTAATCCAGGCAGTATTATGTGAGGGGGACATGAGGAAACAACACCACTGCTTTGTTTCAGTGTTATTGACAGCTTTTATTTATATATGTTAAGTAGAAACAGCAGAAACAGGATGTTAATACAGTTCTACATTTTACCAACCCGTCCCCTGTAACCACTACAATATCTCTGGTCCAAGGCGTTATTATGTGCGTCCTGCTTGAATGCTCAGCATCCGCAAGCTTCACGTAACGACCTGGACCAGAGCTACCTCAGAAATAGACCTTGACAGATAATATAAACAGTGTGTGGAGCATGGAGCAGCCAGAGCCACCAGTCAGCCAGGATCAGCCAGTCAGCCTAGATCTGCCAGATCCGCCAGTCAGCCAGGATCCGCCAGTCAGCCAGGAGAGCTTCCTCTCAGTCCTGAGCTACCCCTCAGTCTTGAGCTACCCCTCATTCCCGAGCTACCCCTTAGTCCCGAGCTACCCCTCAGTCCCGAGCTATCCCTCCGTCCCGATCTACCTCAGTCCCGAGCTGTCCCTCAGTCCGGAGCTGCCCCTCAGTCCAGTGGGGCCCTTTGTTAAGATTAGTAGGCCAAGGTCGATGGCGAGGGTCGCCAATCTAAGGACGCTAAGGAGGTGTACAAAGACAATGATGGAGTGGGGTCCACGTCCAGTGCCAGAGCCGCCACCGTGGACAGACGCCCACCCAGACCCTCCCATATGGGTTTTGGTGTGCGGCCAGGGGTCCGCACCTTAGGGGGTACTGTCACGCCCTGGTCGTAGTATTCTGTGTTCTCTTTATTATTTTGGTTAGGCCAGGGTGTGACATGGGTGATTTATGTGGTGTGTTTCGTCTAGGTTTTTTTTGTAGGTAATGGGATTGTGTTGAGTGAAGTATTCTAGGTAAGTCTATGGTTGCCTGTAGTGGTTCTCAATCAGAGGCAGGTGTTTATCGTTGTCTCTGATTGGGAACCATGTTTAGGCAGCCATATTCTTTAGGTCTCTGGTGGGTGATTGTTCCTGTCTCTGTGTGTTGCTCCAGATAGGACTGGTTCGGTTTTTCACATTTCTTGTTTTGTAAATTGTTCGTATTTTTCATCTTTCATTAAAGATGTATAAAGATAACCACACTGCATTTTGGTCCTCCTCTCTTTCACCAGAAGAAAACCGTAACACACACATTCCCCTTAACAACAGTTGTTATTCTGAGAACACACATTCCCCTTAACAACAGTTGTTATTCTGAGAACACACATTCCCCTTAACAACATTTGTTATTCTGAGAACACACATTCCCCTTAACAACATTTGTTATTCTGAGAACACACATTCCCTTAACAACAGTTGTTATTCTGAGAGCACACATTCCCCTTAACAACCCTCAGAATCAGGTTATAACAAGGATCTTATTGAAGACATTTACAGTTAAAGTCGGGAGTTTAAATACACCTTAGCTAAATACATTTAAACGCAGTCTTTTTATAATTCCTGACATTTAATCCTAGTAAAAATTCCCTGTCTTAGGTCAGTTAGGATCACCACTTTATTTTAAGAATGTGAAATGTCAGAATTATAGTAGAGAATGATTCATTTCAGTTTTTATTTCTTTCATTGCATTCCCAGAAGTCCCGTTTGCGACGAAGCTTTAACTACCTGACATGTCTTGAGATGTTGCTTCAATATATCCACATAATTTTCCCTCCTCATGTTGCCATCTATTTTGTCCCTTGTCCAGCAAAGCACCCCCAGAACATGATGCTGGCAAACTCGTGCTTCACGGTTGGGATGGGGTTCTTCGGCTTGCAAGCCTCCCCTTTTCCTCCAAACATAACGATGGTCAGTATGGCCAAACAATTGTACTTTTGTTTCATCAGACCAGAGGACATTTTTATCACCTCTAACAGGTCTGATTGGTGACCAGTCTAGTAACTCCTTTATCACCTCTAACAGGTCTGATCGGTGACCAGTCTAGTAACTCCTTTATCACCTCTAACAGGTCTGATTGGTGACCAGTCTAGTAACTCCTTTATCACCTCTAACAGGTCTGATCGGTGACCAGTCTAGTAACTCCTTTATCACCTCTAACAGGTCTGATTGGTGACCAGTCTAGTAACTCCTTTATCACCTCTAACAGGTCTGAACGGTGACCAGTCTAGTACCTCCTTTATCACCTCTAACAGGTCTGATCGGTGACCAGTCTAGTACCTCCTTTATCACCTCTAACAGGTCTGATTGGTGACCAGTCTAGTAACTCCTTTATCACCAGGTGCTAAAGGAGGAACTAAAGTAACATGCAAAACAGGCTAGAAAAAGAGAGGTTTATAACAGTACCTGAATTATTGGTTGTTACTGACGGACTAAAACTGATCCTAGATAAAAGCTCCAACTCTGAGACGCTTCATGAATCGAAGAGGCAGGAAGTAGGGAAGAACTGTGTGGTATGGAACACAGCCCAGGACTAGGATTACTTTCAGTATCATTTCCTGAACACTGGACTCTTCATGGGAAGTCCTGCCCCCAGAGTAAATAACACACACACACACACCCACACACAGGCAGCAAAGCTTGTAGATCATCAAATCAACTTCTCACACGGATCTACAGGGACATCGAGCACCAGAAAATAGAGATTACATTTATATAAAAACACCAGGTACAGTATAAATGTTTTATGATGTGATTTTTGTGATCTAGTCTGTCTTTAACTAAAACAAGATAGGTCTCGTCTGTCTTTAACTAAACAAGTTAGGTCTCGTCTGTCTTTAACTAAAACAAGTTAGGTCTCGTCTGTCTTTAACTAAAACAAGTTAGGTCTCGTCTGTCTTTAACTAAAACAAGTTAGGTCTCGTCTGTCTTTAACGAAACAAGTTAGGTCTCGTCTGTCTTTAACGAAACAAGTTAGGTCTCGTCTGTCTTTAACTAAACAAGTTAGATCTAGTCTGTCCTTAATAAACACGTCTGTCCTCCCCTCCATCTACACCTGCATTGCTTGCTGTTTGGGTTTTAGGCTGGGACCAGACCTCTTAACAGAGGCTTATACTGTATATGGAAGGTAACTTAACTGTTTCACCATGAACTGTATTGTTTTATGCTGTCTGTTTCCTTGTACTCTCTCTCTCTATATATATATATATATCCCCCTCTCTCTCTAT
Source organism: Oncorhynchus tshawytscha (assembly GCF_018296145.1). Lineage (NCBI taxonomy): Eukaryota > Metazoa > Chordata > Actinopteri > Salmoniformes > Salmonidae > Oncorhynchus > Oncorhynchus tshawytscha. The sequence goes on from NW_024609582.1 coordinate 60,358, forward strand.
ATATATATATATCCCCTCTCTCTCTATATATATATATCCTCTCTCTCTATATATATATATCCCCCTCTCTCTCTATATATATCTCTCTCTATATATATCTCTCTCTCTCTATATATATATATCCCCTCTCTCTATATATATATATATCCCCCCTCTCTCTATATATATATATCCCCCTCTCTCTCTATATATATATATCCCCCTCTCTCTATATATATATATCCCCTCTCTCTATATATATATATATATATATCCCCTCTCTCTCTCTATATATATATATCCCCTCTCTCTCTATATATATATATATCCCCTCTCTCTATATATATATATATCCCCCTCTCTCTCTATATATATATATCCCCCTCTCTCTCTATATATATATATCCCCCTCTCTCTCTCTATATATATATATCCCCCTCTCTCTCTATATATATATATATCCCCCTCTCTCTCTCTATATATATATCCCCTCTCTCTCTCTATATATATATATCCCCTCTCTCTCTATATATATATATCCCCCTCTCTCTCTATATATATATATATCCCCTCTCTCTCTATATATATATATCCCCCTCTCTCTCTATATATATATATCCCCCTCTCTCTCTATATATATATATCCCCCTCTCTCTCTATATATATATATCCCCCTCTCTCTCTATATATATATATCCCCTCTCTCTCTATATATATATATCCCCTCTCTCTCTATATATATATATCCCCCCTCTCTCTATATATATCTCTCTCTATATATATCTCTCTCTCTCTCAATTCAATTCAAATTCAATTCAAGGGCTTTATTGGCATGGGAAACATGTGTTAACATTGCCAAAGCAAGTGAGGTATATAATATATAAAGTGAAATAAACAATAAAAATTAACAGTAAACATCACACATACAGGTGTTTCAAAACAATAAAGACATTACAAATGTCATATTATATATATATATATACAGTGTTTTAACAATGTACAAATGGTTAAGGTATACAAGGGAAAATAAATTAGCATAAATATGGGTTGTATTTACAATGGTGTTTGTTCTTCACTGGTTGCCCTTTTCTCGTGGCAACAGGTCACAAATATTGCTGCTGTGATGTCACACTGTGGAATTTCACCCAGTAGATATGGGAGTTAATCACAAGTGGATTTGTTTTCGAATTCTTTGTGGATCTGTGTAATCTGAGGGAAATGTGTATCTCTAATATGGTCATACATTGGGCAGGAGGTTAGGAAGTGCAGCTCAGTTTCCACCTCATTTTGTGGGCAGTGAGCACATAGCCTGTCTTCTCTTGAGAGCCATGTCTGCCTACGGCGGCCTTTCTCAATAGCAAGGCTATGCTCCCTGAGTCTGTACATAGTCAAAGCTTTCCTTAATTTTGGGTCAGTCACAGTGTGTCAGGTATTCTGACCGCTGTGTACTCTCTGTGTAGGGCCAAATAGCATTCTAGTTTGCGCAGTTTTTTTTGTTAATTCTTTCCAATGTGTCAAGTAATTATCTTTTTGTTTTCTCATGATTTGGTTGGGTCAAATTGTGCTGATGTCCTCTCTCTCTCTCTCTCTCTCTCTCTCTCTGTCTCTCTCTCTATCCCTATCTCTCTATCCATCCCCCTCCTCCCTCGCTCCCCCTTTCTCTCCCTCTCTCTCTCTCTCTCTCTCTCTCTCTCTCTCTCTCTGTCTCTCTCTCTATCCCTATCTCTATATCCATCCCCCTCCTCCCCCCTTCTCTCTCCCTCTCTCTCTCCCTCCCCCAGTGGTACCATGGTTCGAACATTGAACAATATGGCGGAGCTGAGAGGTTCTAGGTTTGGTCGTCCCTGGTCGAGGCACGGACTCAAGCTCCTTTTCTGGTTCGCCAACGATTACATCGTCTTTGACAACGACAACCAGATGTTTGCAAATTACGACCCCGAAGAGGGAGACTTTGGTTTCCATCACTTCCGCAACAGACGTGAGTGTGAAAACAATGTCTGCAAGAGGCTGCTTCCTGATGATGGCTACCCATTCTATGAGGTGGGCAACCTCCACCTCACAGCATCTGATTCCATGCCTAATTATGTCAGGAAGTACAACACTGGTAACATAGATACCAGCAACATGGACCGTCTCATCATCAGTATGCGTCCAGACATGACAGTAGATAAGGTCTATGTGACCCAGCACGAGGACCTGAGGAACTTCGACCCGGTCAACACCTATTGCATCAGCAGGGGTTGCTCATGATCATGTGCGGCCATTCATCCGCGGACATGTCATTGGGGTACTTCCTGGAACAGGCGGGCTATTCCACCCACGAACCAATTTCAATTATGTATCAGGGCATCGCCCCAGGGAGTCTAGGGATACCAAGATTAATATAGAAGTTGAATCCAGAGCTCCGCCCAGAGCTGCACCAGGCTTCTGGGAAAGCTACTGTACCATACTGTAACCAGGCTTCTGGGAAAGCTACTGTACCATACTGTAACCAGGCTTCTGGGAAAGCTACTGTACCATACTGTAGATCAGTGTCCTTTAGTCCTGGTCCTGGGGACCCTGAAGGGGGGAACTTTTTAGTTTATTACCCCAGCACATTGCTGTTCATTATGGTATGTTAATTTTCACGAATACATTTAGTCGTTTATCAGACACTCTTATCCAGAGTGACTTCAGTGCATTAAACTAAAGGCAGATAAACAACAACATCCTGTATCACATAGGAAGTCAACTGTTTCTGTTACCATTACTGAGAGGGTTGTTGCTGTTGGGGTCTGCTACTGGCTAATATACTTCTGTATTTTAAAATACAAACTACATGCATTTTAATTAAATACACTTCAAAATACACGTATCTTGTTGTTTCTGTTTCAAACATTGATCTTTATGTTATTTTGTATTTTAACATTTTCCTCCTTTCCCTTGTTGTGATCAATGTAGTTTCCTCTTCACTTCAACCCAAAACATGTGATGACATTAAATCAATGTGGAAAAGGCTGATTGGATTTGCAAGTCAACTACAGAAGACCATTTCATCTAGTGGCCGACAATGAATGCAACAAAGTCATTCTCATTCTTTAGAGGCTAATTCATTGAGTCTATATACCAACTCTATACACCAATGAATGCAACAAGTAATCATTCTCTAATTCTTTAGAGGCTAATTCATTGAGTCTATATACCAACTCTATACACCAATGAATGCAACAAGTAGTCATTCTCTAATTCTTTAGAGGCTAATTCATTGAGTCTATATACCAACTCTATACACCAAATCTATATACCAGTCTACCAAGTCTATATACCAAATCTATATACCAGTCTACCAAGTCTATATACCAAATCTATATACCAGTCTACCAGGTCTATATACCAAATCTTTATACCTGTCTACCAAATCTATAAACCAAATCTATGTACCAGTCTACCAAGTCTATACACCAGTCTACCAAGTCTATACACCAACTCTATACACCAGTCTACCAAGTCTATATACCAGTCTACCAAATCTATATACCAGTCTACCAAGTCTATATACCAGTCTACCAAGTCTATACACCAACTCTATACACCAGTCTACCAAGTCTATATACCAACTCTATATACCAGTCTACCAAATCTATATACCAGTCTACCAAATCTATATACCAGTCTACCAAATCTATATACCAGTCTACCAAGTCTATATACCAGTCTACCAAGTCTATATACCAAATCTATATACCAGTCTACCAGGTCTATATACCAAATCTTTATACCAGTCTACCAAGTCTATAAACCAAATCTATGTACCAGTCTACCAAGTCTATACACCAGTCTACCAAGTCTATAAACCAAATCTATATACCAGTCTACCAAGTCTATATACCACATCTATATACCGGTCTACCAAGTCTATATACCAGTCAACCAAGTCTATATACCTAATCTATATACCAGTCTACCATGTCTATATACCAAATCTATTTACCAGTCTACCAAATCTATATACCAGTCTACCAAATCTATATACCAGTCTACCAAGTCTATATACCAGTCTACCAAGTCTATATACCAAATCTATATACCAGTCTACCAAATCTATATACCAGTCTACCAAATCTATATACCAGTCTACCAAATCTATATACCAGTCTACCAAGTCTATATACCAGTCTACCAAGTCTATGTACCAAATCTATATACCAGTCTACCAGGTCTATATACCAAATCTTTATACCAGTCTACCAAGTCTATAAACCAAATCTATGTACCAGTCTACCAAGTCTATATACCAGTCTACCAAGTCTATACACCAAATCTATATACCAGTCTACCAAGTCTATATACCACATCTATATACCGGTCTACCAAGTCTATATACCAGTCTACCAAGTCTATATACCTAATCTATATACCAGTCTACCATGTCTATATACCAAATCTATTTACCAGTCTACCAAATCTATATACCAGTCTACCAAATCTATATACCAGTCTACCAAGTCTATATACCAGTCTACCAAGTCTATATACCAAATCTATATACCAGTCTACCAAGTCTATATACCAGTCTACCAAATCTATTTACCAGTCTACCAAGTCTATATACCAGTCTACCAAATCTATATACCAGTCTACCAAATCTATATACCAGTCTACCAAATCTATATTCCAGTCTACCAAGTCTATATACCAGTCTACCAAGTCTATATACCAAATCTATATACCAGTCTACCAAGTCTATATACCGTCTACCAAATCTATTTACCAGTCTACCAAGTCTATATACCAGTCTACCAAATCTATATACCAGTCTACCAAATCTATATACCAGTCTACCAAGTCTATATACCAAATCTATATACCAGTCTACCAAGTCTATATACCGTCTACCAAATCTATTTACCAGTCTACCAAGTCTATATACCAGTCTACCAAATCTATATACCAGTCTACCAAATCTATACCAGTCTACCAAGTCTATATACCAAATCTATATACCAGTCTACCAAGTCTATATACCAAATCTATATACCAGTCTACCAAGTCTATATACCAAATCTATATACCAGTCTACCAAGTCTATATACCAAATCTAGAGTCAATCTGATTTATGGTTCATGAGTAAATGTTTAAAGTATGTTGTAGCATTAGCATGTGTGCTAACATGCGTCTATAGGTACAGTGCGGCCATATTTGAATGTAGGAACTCTTTTTCTCAAAACTATTAAAGACTAAAAATCTGAAGTGAATCTCATGTATTGTTCATAAAGGAGAAGATGATTACAGATGGTTTTGAACATTAGTTGTAAATAATGATTTGTTAATAGTTGCCATGTTATTTTGGAGATATCAGTACAACATTATAGGGACAAAGTAGAATCGCAATTCAACGGCTCAGACACAAGAGGTATGTGGCAGGGTCTACAGTCAATCACGGATTACAAAAGAAAACCAGCCCAGTCACGGACCAGGATGCCTTGCTCCCAGGCAGACTAAATAACTTTTTGCCCGCTCTGAGGACAATACAGTGCCACTGACACGGCCTGCAACCAAAACATGCGGACACTCCTTCACTGCAGCCGAGGTGAGTAAAACATTTAAACGTGTTAACCCTCGCAAGGCTGCAGGCCCAGACGGCATCCCCAGCCGCGCCCTCAGAGCATGCGCAGACCAGCTGGCTGGTGTGTTTACGGACATATTCAATCAATCCCTATCCCAGTCTGCTGTTCCCACATGCTTCAAGAGGGCCACCATTGTTCCTGTTCCCAAGACAGCTAAGGTAACTGAGCTAAACGACTACCTCCCCGTAGCACTCACTTCCGTCATCATGAAGTGCTTTGAGAGACTAGTCAAGGACCATATAACCTCCACCCTACCTGACACCCTAGACCCACTCCAATTTGCTTACCGCCCAAATAGGTACACAGACGATGCAATCTCAACCACACTGCACACTGCCCTAACCCATCTGGACAAGAGGAATACCTATGTGAGAATGCTGTTCATCGACTACAGCTCAGCATTTAACACCATAGTACCCTCCAAACTCGTCATCAAGCTCGAGACCCTGGGTCTCGACCCCGCCCTGTGCAACTGGGTACTGGACTTCCTGACGGGCCGCCCCCAGGTGGTGAGGGTAGGTAACAACATCTCCACCCTGCTGATCCTCAACACTGGGGCCCCACAAGGGTGCGTTCTGAGCCCTCTCCTGTACTCCCTGTTCACCCACGACTGCGTGGCCACGCACGCCTCCAACTCAATCATCAAGTTTGCGGACGACACAACAGTGGTAGGCTTGATTACCAACAACGACGAGACGGCCTACAGGGAGGAGGTGAGGGCCCTCGGAGTGTGGTGTCAGGAAAATAACCTCACACTCAACGTCAACAAAACTAAGGAGATGATTGTGGACTTCAGGAAACAGCAGAGGGAACACCCCCCCTATCCACATCGATGGAACAGAAGTGGAGAGGGTAGCAAGTTTTAAGTTCCTCTGCGTACACATCACAGACAAACTGAATTGGTCCACCCACACAGACAGCATCGTGAAGAAGGTGCAGCAGCGCCTCTTCAACCTCAGGAGGCTGAAGAAATTCGGCTTGTCACCAAAAGTACTCACAAACTTCTACAGATGCACAATCGAGAGCATCCTGTCGGGCTGTATCACCGCCTGGTACGGCAACTGCTCCGCCCACAACCGTAAGGCTCTCCAGAGGGTAGTGAGGTCCGCACAACGCATCACCGGGGGCAAACTACCTGCCCTCCAAGACACCTACACCACCCGATGTCACAGGAAGGCCATAAAGATCATCGAGGACAACAACCACCCAAGCCACTGCCTGTTCACCCCGCTATCATCCAGAAGGCGAGGTCAGTACAGGTGCATCAAAGCTGGGACCGAGAGACTGAAAAGCAGCTTCTATCTCAAGGCCATCAGACTGTTAAACAGCCACCACTAACATTGAGTGGCTGCTGCCAACACACTGGCAATGACACTGACTCAACTCCAGCCACTTTAATAATGGGAATTGATGGGAAATTATGTAAATATATCACTAGCCACTTTAAACAATGCTACTTAATGTAATATTTACATACCCTACATTATTCATCTCATATGTATACGTATATACTGTACTCTATATCATCTACTGCATCTTTATGTAATACATGTATCACTAGCCACTTTAACTATGCCACTTTGTTTACATACTCATCTCATATGTATAGTTAGTTATAGTTATAGTTTTGGAATTGTTAGTTAGATTACTCGTTGGTTATTACTGCATTGTCAGAACTAGAAGCACAAGCATTTCGCTACACTCGCATTAACATCTGCTAACCATGTGTATGTGACAAATAACATTTGATTTGATTTGAACATTCAATGTGGTTCATCTTAGAGACGTCCATGATATTGATGACAAGTTTCAAGTTGAAAGGCCACTGTGGAGTGGATTTACAGGGATTTAAATGGACACATATAATCTGCTTTGTGTTGAAGATGTGTGTGGTTTAATGGCTCTGCTTGGTGCTCCTTGTGTTTCTACCTGATCCTCTCACTCCACCTTGTGGCCACAGATGGAACAGCACTCCAGACTGACTGAAGAGGAGAAAGAGATGGAGAGAGACGGAGAAAAACAAAGAGAGGTATGAAGACGCCGACACACATCAGATCACGTTGATACAGCCTCCCTGTGTTATGTGGTGTAATCCAGGCAGTATTATGTGGTGTAATCCAGGCAGTATTATGTGGTGTAATCCAGGCAGTATTATGTGGTGTAATCCAGGCAGTATTATGTGGTGTAATCCAGACAGTATTATGTGGTGTAATCCAGGTAGTATTATGTGGTGTAATCCAGGCAGTATTATGTGGTGTAATCCAGACAGTATTATGTGGTGTAATCCAGGCAGTATTATGTGGTGTAATCCAGACAGTATTATGTGGTGTAATCCAGACAGTATTATGTGGTGTAATCCAGGCAGTATTATGTGGTGTAATCCAGACAGTATTATGTGGTGTAATCCAGACAGTATTATGTGGTGTAATCCAGGCAGTATTATGTGGTGTAATCCAGGCAGTATTATGTGGTGTAATCCAGGCAGTATTATGTGGTGTAATCCAGACAGTATTATGTGTGAGGGGGACATGAGGAAACAACACCACTGCTTTGTTTCAGTGTTATTGACAGTTTTTATTTATATATGTTAAGTAGAAACAGCAGAAACAGGATGTTAATACAGTTCTACATTTTACCAACCCGTCCCCCTGTAACCACTACAATATCTCTGGTCCAAGGCGTTATTATGTGCGTCCTGCTTGAATGCTCAGCATCCGCAAGCTTCACGTAACGACCTGGACCAGAGCTACCTCAGAAATAGACCTTGACAGATAATATAAACAGTGTGTGGAGCATGGAGCAGCCAGAGCCGCCAGTCAGCCAGGATCAGCCAGTCAGCCTAGATCTGCCAGATCCGCCAGTCAGCCAGGATCCGCCAGTCAGCCAGGCTTCCTCTCAGTCCTGAGCTACCCCTCAGTCTTGAGCTACCCCTCAGTCTTGAGCTACCCCTCATTCCCGAGCTACCCCTTAGTCCCGAGCTACCCCTCAGTCCCGAGCTATCCCTCCGTCCCGATCTACCTCAGTCCCGAGCTGTCCCTCAGTCCGGAGCTGCCACTCAGTCCAGTGGGGCCCTTTGTTAAGATTAGTAGGCCAAGGTCGATGGCGAGGGTCGCCAATCTAAGGATGCTAAGGAGGTGTACAAAGACAATGATGGAGTGGGGTCCACGTCCAGTGCCAGAGCCGCCACCGTGGACAGACGCCCACCCAGACCCTCCCATATGGGTTTTGGTGTGCGGCCAGGGGTCCGCACCTTAGGGGGGTACTGTCACGCCCTGGTCGTAGTATTCTGTGTTCTCTTTATTATTTTGGTTAGGCCAGGGTGTGACATGGGTGATTTATGTGGTGTGTTTCGTCTAGGTTTTTTTTGTAGGTAATGGGATTGTGTTGAGTGAAGTATTCTAGGTAAGTCTATGGTTGCCTGTAGTGGTTCTCAATCAGAGGCAGGTGTTTATCGTTGTCTCTGATTGGGAACCATATTTAGGCAGCCATATTCTTTAGGTCTCTGGTGGGTGATTGTTCCTGTCTCTGTGTGTTGCTCCAGATAGGACTGGTTCGGTTTTTCACATTTCTTGTTTTGTAAATTGTTCGTATTTTTCATCTTTCATTAAAGATGTATAAAGATAACCACACTGCATTTTGGTCCTCCTCTCTTTCACCAGAAGAAAACCGTAACACACACATTCCCCTTAAAAACAGTTGTTATTCTGAGAACACACATTCCCTTAACAACAGTTGTTATTCTGAGAACACACATTCCCCCTTAACAACAGTTGTTATTCTGAGAACACACATTCCCCTTAACAACATTTGTTATTCTGAGAACACACATTCCCCTTAACAACATTTGTTATTCTGAGAGCACACATTCCCCTTAACAACAGTTGTTATTCTGAGAACACACATTCCCCTTAACAACATTTGTTATTCTGAGAGCACACATTCCCTTAACAACAGTTGTTATTCTGAGAGCACACATTCCCTTAACAACAGTTGTTATTCTGAGAACACACATTCCCCTTAACAACAGTTGTTATTCTGAGAGCACACATTCCCCTTAACAACATTTGTTATTCTGAGAGCACACATTCCCCTTAACAACAGTTGTTATTCTGAGAACACACATTCCCCTTAACAACAGTTGTTATTCTGAGAACACACATTCCCCTTAACAACAGTTGTTATTCTGAGAACACACATTCCCCTTAACAACAGTTGTTATTCTGAGAACACACATTCCCCTTAACAACAGTTGTTATTCTGAGAACACACATTCCCCTTAACAACAGTTGTTATTCTGAGAGCACACATTCCCCTTAACAACAGTTGTTATTCTGAGAACACACATTCCCTTAACAACAGTTGTTATTCTGAGAACACACATTCCCCTTAACAACAGTTGTTATTCTGAGAGCACACATTCCCCTTAACCAGTTGTTATTCTGAGAGCACACATTCCCCTTAACAACCCTCAGAATCAGGTTATAACAAGGATCTTATTGAAGACATTTACAGTTAAAGTCGGGAGTTTAAATACACCTTAGCTAAATACATTTAAACGCAGTCTTTTTATAATTCCTGACATTTAATCCTAGTAAAAATTCCCTGTCTTAGGTCAGTTAGGATCACCACTTTATTTTAAGAATGTGAAATGTCAGAATTATAGTAGAGAATGATTCATTTCAGTTTTTATTTCTTTCATCGCATTCCCAGAAGTCCCATTTGCGACAAAGCTTTAACTACCTGACATTTCTTGAGATGTTGCTTCAATATGTCCACATCATTTTCCCTCCTCATGTTGCCATCTATTTTGTCCCTCGTCCAGCAAAGCACCCCCAGAACATGATGCTGGCAAACTCGTGCTTCACGGTTGGGATGGGGTTCTTCGGCTTGCAAGCCTCCCCCTTTTTCCTCCAAACATAACGATGGTCAGTATGGCCAAACAATTGTACTTTTGTTTCATCAGACCAGAGGACATTTTTTATCACCTCTAACAGGTCTGATTGGTGACCAATCTAGTAACTCCTTTATCACCTCTAACAGGTCTGATTGGTGACCAGTCTAGTAACTCCTTTATCACCAGGTGCTAAAGGAGGAACTAAAGTAACATGCAAAAATAACATGCAAAACAGGCTAGAAAAAAAGAGGAGTTTATAACAGAACCTGAATTACTGGTTGTTACTGACGGACACTAATCAACTTCTCACACGGATCTCCAGGGACATCGAGCACCAGAAAAATAGAGATTACATTTATTTAAAAACACCAGGTACCGTAAAAACATTTATGATGCTTTTTGGTGATCTAGTCTGTCTTTACTAAACAAGTTAGATCTAGTCTGTCTTTATTAAACAAGTTAGATCTAGTCTGTCTTTATTAAACAAGTTAGATCTTGTCTGTCTTTATTAAACAAGTTAGATCTAGTCTGTCTTTACTAAACAAGTTAGATCTAGTCTGTCTTTATTAAACAAGTTAGATCTAGTCTGTCTTTACTAAACAAGTTAGATCTAGTCTGTCTTTATTAAACAAGTTAGATCTAGTCTGTCTTTACTAAACAAGTTAGATCTAGTCTGTCTTTACTAAACAAGTTAGATCTAGTCTGTCTTTACTTAACAAGTCTGTCCCCCTCCATCTACACCTGCTCCTACAACTGCATTGCTTGCTGTTTGGGGTTTTAGGCTGGGTTTCTGTACAGCACTTTGAGATATCAGCTGATGTACGAAGGGCTTTATAAATACATTTGATTTGATTTGATTGAAGTGGATTTAACAAGTGACATCAATAAGGGATCATATCTTTCACCTGGATTCACCTGGTCAGTCTATGTCATGGAAAAAGCAGTTCTTCCTAATGTTTTATACACTCAGTGAATATTTATATACTTTTTTATATGAAGTTTTTCCAGAATAATAAAGCTGTATGTATCAACTTTTAATAAGTTGACGTTACCTGAAAGCTGACAGATTGTGGCTGAAAATATATACATTATCATCCCATTTTTTCTGCTTTAAAACATGGTACGGTAAGAGACAGATTTTCCCTTCTGTTTACGACGGTTCACTTTGAACTTTAACAGGTATATGTTTAACTATTTAAACCTTTAACTTTAACAGGTATATGTTTAACTATTTAAACCTTTTAACTTTAACAGGTATACTGTGTTTAACTATTTAAATCTTTTATGTTTAACTATTTAAACCTTTAACTTTAACAGGTATACTGGTTTAAACCTTATAACTTTAACAGGTATACTGTTTAACAGGTATACTGTGTTTAACGGTTTAAACCTTATAAACTTTAACAGGTATACTGTTTTGTAACTATTTAAACCTGGCATTCATTGTCATGTAGTTAAATATTTTATTCCCTTTAAGTTTCATGTTCCTGGATCCTTCAGGAGATTCTATTTCAAACTAACACTTGACTCATCCAGGCGTGGTCCCAAATGACACCCTATTCCCCATTGGGTCCTGTTCAAAAGAAGGGCACTATATAGGGAATAGGGTGGCAATTGGGACTCACAGAAAGTGTATTGTTTAATTTAACACATGAATCATCCAGGCTTTATCCCAAATGACACATTCCACAGCAACAATACGATTTGATTTCGTCTGATTTTTAAAAGTTTGTTTCTATTGAACAGGCCATACTAATAAAGGCATTTTAATTAATGATATGAAGAGAGCCTTGGTCCTCCTTTCTATTTGATGTCCTATTGTCACGTTCCACAGCAAGAAAACCAAATATGTCACTGAAACAGAAAGGGGAACTAACAAAGAGTCACTGACAGCAACCAGAATGAAACGGGTTTTAGGAGGGTTCTGAAAGACACTCATGGGGGTGTGACTAGCAACAACAACGGGAGCCTAAAAGACACCCACCATGAGACCCACTAAATTCAACAAGAAGAGGTAAACAAAAGAAAAACACAAACCAAACTTCAAGACAGGAAGTAAACCACAAAGTGGAGAAAAACGAAAACAGGGAAGATCACATAAAGGAATGTTTGTCTAGAAATGAAAATAGGGAGAGACAACTAAAGGAGTTAACCCTCCACATCTATCAAGACAACTAAAGGAGTTAACCCTCCACATCTATCAAGACAACTAAAGGAGTTAACCATCCACATCTATCAAGACAACTAAAGGAGTTAACCCTCCACACCTATCAAGACAACTAAAGGAGTTAACCCTCCACATCTCTCAAGACAACTAAAGGAGTTAACCCTCCACACCTATCAAGACAACTAAAGGAGTTAACCCTCCACATCTACCAAGACAACTAAAGGAGTTAACCCTCCACATCTACCAAGACAACTAAAGGAGTTAACCCTCCACATCTATCAAGACAACTAAAGGAGTTAACCCTCCACATCTATCAAGACAACTAGAGGAGTTAACCCTCCACATCTACCAAGACAACTAAAGGTGGTAACCCTCCACATCTATTAAGACAACTAAAGGAGTTAACCCTCCGCATCTATTAAGACAACTGGAGCACTGGGCCAGACACTCTTAAATAACACCTGGGCCAGCCACTCTTAAATAACACCTGGGCCAGCCACTCTTAAATATCACCTTGGCCAGCCACTCTTAAATATCACCTGGGCCAGCCACTCTTAAATATCACCTGGTCCAGCCACTCTTAAATATCACCTTGGCCAGCCACTCTTAAATATCACCTGGGCCAGCCACTCTTAAATATCACCTGGTCCAGCCACTCTTTAATATCACCTGGGCCAGCCACTCTTAAATATCACCTTGGCCAGCCACTCTTAAATATCACCTTGGCCAGCCACTCTTAAATATCACCTGGTCCAGCCACTCTTAAATATCACCTTGGCCAGCCACTCTTAAATATCACCTGGGCCAGCCACTCTTAAATATCACCTTGGCCAGCCACTCTTAAATATCACCTTGGCCAGCCACTCTTAAATATCACCTGGTCCAGCCACTCTTAAATATCACCTTGGCCAGCCACTCTTAAATATCACCTGGTCCAGCCACTCTTAAATATCACCTGGGCCAGCCACTCTTAAATATCACCTGGTCCAGCCACTCTTAAATATCACCTGGTCCAGCCACTCTTAAATATCACCTGGACCAGCCACTCTTAAATATCACCTGGTCCAGCCACTCTTAAATATCACCTGGTCCAGCCACTCTTAAATATCACCTGGACCAGCCACTCTTAAATATCACCTGGGCCAGCCACTCTTAAATATCACCTGGTCCAGCCACTCTTAAATATCACCTGAACCAGCGCAGGTGAAACACCTTCCGACTAACGAGATGGACAAGCCAGCACAGGTGTAACACATACTGACTAATGAGCTGACACCAATCGGTGCGCCCTACATGCTAACGTGCTATCGTACAACCTCTACATATAAATGGAAAATCCAAAGCCTGGAACAGTAATGCCAGATTTAGGGAACAGCCACAGTAGTACATTCCTGTGCCATAAAGGTCCAGACCTCTTAGCAGAGGTAACTTAACTATATCATCATGAACTGTATTGTTTAATGCTGTCTGTTTCCTTGTACTCCCTCTCTCTCTCTCTCTCTCTGTCTCTTTCTCTATCCCTATCTCTCTATCCATCCCCCTCCTCCCTCCCCCCCCCTCTTTCTCTCCCTCTCTCTCTCTATCCCTCTATCCCTCTCTCTCTCTCTCTCTCTCTCCCTCTCTCTCTCCCTCCCCCAGGGGTACCATGGTTCGAACATTGAACAATATGGTGGAGCTGAGAGGTTCTAGGTTTGGTCGTCCCTGGCCGAGGCACGGACTCAAGCTCCTTTTCTGGTTCGCCAACGATTACATCGTCTTTGACAACGACAACCAGATGTTTGCAAATTACGACCCGAAGAGGGAGACTTTGGTTTCCATCACTTCCGCAACAGACGTGAGTGTGAAAACAATGTCTGCAAGAGGCTGCTTCCTGATGATGGCTACCCATTCTATGAGGTGGGCAACCTCCACCTCACAGCATCTGATTCCATGCCTGAGTACGTCAGTGAGGACAACACTGGTAACATAGATACCAGCAACATGGACCGTCTCATCATCAGTATGCGTCCAGACATGACAGTGGATAAGGTCTATGTGACGAAGCACGAGGACCTGAGGAGCTTCGACCCGGTCAACACCTATCGCATTAGCAGGGGGTTGCTCATGATCATATGCGGCCATCCATTCGCGGACATGTCATTGGGGTACTTCCTGGAACAGGTGGGCTATTCTACCTATGAGCCAATGAGATATATTGATCAGTGTTCTAGTACCGCCCAAATCGAATTCCCAAGCCCCGCCCCCAGGGAGTCTAGAGATACCAGAATGAATATAGAAGATGGATCCAGAGCTCCACCCAGAGCTGCACCCAGAGCTCCACCCAGAGCTGCACCAGGCTTCTGGGAAAGCTGCTGTACCATACTGTTATATATTTTTATTTTAGTTGTTTTATTTATTTTATTTAACCTTTATTTAACCAGGTCGGCCAGTTGAGAACTAGTTCTCATTTACAACTGCGACCTGGCCAAGATAAAGCAAAGCAGTGCGACACAAACAACAACACAGAGTTACACATGGAATAAACAAACATACAGTCAATAACACAATAGAAAAAGTCTATATACAGTGTGTGCAAATGGCGTGAGGAGGTAAGGCAATAAATAGGCCGTAGTGGTGAAATAATTACAAGTCAGCAAATTAACACTGGAGTGATAGATGAGCAGATGGTGATGTGCAAGAGAGCAAAAAGTAAATAAAAACAATATTGGGATGAGGTAGGTAGTTGGATGGGCTTCTTACAGATGAGTTGTGTACCACTGAGGTAGGTAGTTGGATGGGCTTCTTACAGATGAGTTGTGTACCGCTGAGGTAGGTAGTTGGATAGGCTTCTTACAGATGAGTTGTGTACTGCTGAGGTAGGTAGTTGGATAGGCTTCTTACAGATGAGTTGTGTACCGCTGAGGTAGGTAGTTGGATGGGCTTCTTACAGATGAGTTGTGTACCGCTGAGGTAGGTAGTTGGATGGGCTTCTTACAGATGAGTTGTGTACCGCTGAGGTAGGTAGTTGGATGGGCTTCTTACAGATGAGTTGTGTACCGCTGAGGTAGGTAGTTGGATAGGCTTCTTACAGATGAGTTGTGTACAGATGAGGTAGGTAGTTGGATAGGCTTCTTACAGATGAGTTGTGTACCGCTGAGGTAGGTAGTTGGATGGGCTTCTTACAGATGAGTTGTGTACCGCTGAGGTAGGTAGTTGGATAGGCTTCTTACAGATGAGTTGTGTACCGCTGAGGTAGGTAGTTGGATGGGCTTCTTACAGATGAGTTGTGTACCGCTGAGGTAGGTAGTTGGATGGGCTTCTTACAGATGAGTTTTGTACCGCTGAGGTAGGTAGTTGGATAGGCTTCTTACAGATGAGTTGTGTACCGCTGAGGTAGGTAGTTGGATGGGCTTCTTACAGATGAGTTGTGTACCGCTGAGGTAGGTAGTTGGATGGGCTTCTTACAGATGAGTTGTGTACCGCTGAGGTAGGTAGTTGGATGGGCTTCTTACAGATGAGTTGTGTACAGTTGCAGAGATCAGTTAGCTGCTCAGATAGCTGATGCTTAAAGTTAGTAAGGGAGATATAAGTCTCCAACTTCAGCAATTTTGCAATTCGTTCCAGTCACTGGCAGCAGAGAACTGGAAGGAAAGGCGGCCAAAGGGGGTGTTGGCTTTGGGGGTGACCAGTGAGATATACCTGCTGGATCACGTGCTACGGGTGGGTGTTGTTATGGTGGCCAGTGAGCTGAGATAAGGCGGAGCTTTACCTAGCAAAGACTTATAGATGACCTGGAGCCAGTGGGTGACGAATATGTAACGAAGGCCAGCCGACGACAGGATACAGGTCACAGTGGTGGGTGGTATATGGGGCTTTGGTGACAAAATGGATGACACTGTGATAGACTGCATCCAGTTTACTGAGTAGAGTGTTGGAGGCTATTTTATAAATGACATCGCTGAAGTCGAGGATCGGTAGGATGGTCAGTTTTACGAGGTTATGTTTGGCAGCTGTAGATCAGTGTCCTTTAGTCCTGGTCCTGGGGATCCTGAAGGGGTGCACTTTTTAGTTCATTATATTGAAAAAATATATTTTTGCTTATTTGAGTTTTTTACCCTTTGCAGTTCATTATGGTATGTTAATTTTCACTAATACATTTAGTCGTTTATCAGACACTCTTATCCAGAGTGACTTCAGTGCATTAAACTAAAGGCAGATAAACAACAACATCCTGTATCACATAGGAAGTCAACTGTTTCTGTTACCATTACTGAGAGGGTTGTTGCTGTTGGGGTCTGCTATTGGCTAATATACTTCTGTATTTTAAAATACAAACTACATGCATTTTAATTAAATACACTTCAAAATACACGTATCTTGTTGTTTCTGTTTCAAACATTGATCTTTATGTTATTTTGTATTTTGACATTTTCCCCTTTCCCTTGTTGTAATCAATGTAGTTTCCTCTTCACTTCAACCCAAAACATGTGATGACATTAAATCAATGTGGAAAAGGCTGATTGGATTTGCAAGTCAACTACATAAGAGCATTTCATCTAGTGGCCGACAATGAATGCAACAAGTAATCATTCTCTAATTCTTTAGAGGCTAATTCATTGAGTCTCTAAACCAACTCTATACACCAATGAATGCAACAAGTAGTCATTCTCTAATTCTTTAGAGGCTAATTCATTGAGTCTATATACCAACTCTATACACCAAATCTATATACCAGTCTACCAAGTCTATATACCAGTCTACCAAGTCTATATACCAAATCTATATACCAGTCTACCAGGTCTATATACCAAATCTGTATACCTGTCTACCAAATCTATAAACCAAATCTATGTACCAGTCTACCAAGTCTATACACCAGTCTACCAAGTCTATACACCAAATCTATATACCAGTCTACCAAGTCTATACACCAAATCTATATACCAGTCTACCAAATCTATATACCAGTCTACCAAGTCTATATACCAGTCTACCAAGTCTATACACCAACTCTATACACCAGTCTACCAAGTCTATATACCAACTCTATATACCAGTCTACCAAATCTATATACCAGTCTACCAAATCTATATACCAGTCTACCAAATTTATATACCAGTCTACCAAGTCTATATACCAGTCTACCAAGTCTATATACCAGTCTACCAGGTCTATATACCAAATCTTTATACCAGTCTACCAAGTCTATAAACCAAATCTATGTACCAGTCTACCAAGTCTATATACCAGTCTACCAAGTCTATACACCAAATCTATATACCAGTCTACCAAGTCTATATACCACATCTATATACCGGTCTACCAAGTCTATATACCAGTCTACCAAGTCTATATACCTAATCTATATACCAGTCTACCATGTCTATATACCAAATCTATTTACCAGTCTACCAAATCTATATACCAGTCTACCAAATCTATATACCAGTCTACCAAGTCTATATACCAAATCTATATACCAGTCTACCAAGTCTATATACCAAATCTAGAGTCAATCTGATTTATGGTTCATGAGTAAATGTTTAAAGTATGTTGTAGCATTAGCATGTGTGCTAACATGCGTCTATAGGTACAGTGCGGCCATATTTGAATGTAGCAACTATTTTTTTCTCAAAACTATTAAAGACTAAAAATCTGAAGTGAATCTGATGTATTGTTCATAAAGGAGAAGATGATTACAGATGGTTTTGAACATTAGTTGTAAATAATGATTTGTTTATAGTTGCCATGTTATTTTGGAGATATCAGTACAACATTATAGGGACAAAGTAGAATCTCAATTCAACGGCTCAGACACAAGAGGTATGTGGCAGGGTCTACAGTCAATCACGGATTACAAAAAGAAAACCAGCCCAGTCACGGACCAGGATGCCTTGCTCCCAGGCAGACTAAATAACTTTTTGCCCGCTCTGAGGACAATACAGTGCCACTGACACGGCCTGCAATGAAAACATGCGGACTCTCCTTCACTGCAGCCGAGGTGAGTAAAACATTTAAACGTGTTAACCCTCGCAAGGCTGCAGGCCCAGACGGCATCCCCAGGCGCGCCCTCAGAGCATGCGCAGACCAGCTGGCCGGTGTGTTTACGGACATATTCAATCAATCCCTATACCAGTCTGCTGTTCCCACATGCTTCAAGAGGGCCACCATTGTTCCTGTTCCCAAGACAGCTAAGGTAACTGAGCTAAACGACTACCTCCCCGTAGCACTCACTTCCGTCATCATGAAGTGCTTTGAGAGACTAGTCAAGGACCATATAACCTCCACCCTACCTGACACCCTAAACCCACTCCAATTTGCTTACCGCCCAAATAGGTCCACAGACGATGCAATCTCAACCACACTGCACACTGCCCTAACCCATCTGGACAAGAGGAATACCTATGTGAGAATGCTGTTCATCGACTACAGCTCAGCATTTAACACCATAGTACCCTCCAAACTCGTCATCAAGCTCGAGACCCTGGGTCTCGACCCCGCCCTGTGCAACTGGGTACTGGACTTCCTGACGGGCCGCCCCCAGGTGGTGAGGGTAGGTAACAACATCTCCACCCTGCTGATCCTCAACACTGGGGCCCCACAAGGGTGCGTTCTGAGCCCTCTCCTGTACTCCCTGTTCACCCACGACTGCGTGGCCACGCACGCCTCCAACTCAATCATCAAGTTTGCGGACGACACAACAGTGGTAGGCTTGATTACCAACAACGACGAGACGGCCTACAGGGAGGAGGTGAGGGCCCTCGGAGTGTGGTGTCAGGAAAATAACCTCACACTCAACGTCAACAAAACTAAGGAGATGATTGTGGACTTCAGGAAACAGCAGAGGGAACACCCCCTATCCACATCGATGGAACAGAAGTGGAGAGGGTAGTAAGTTTTAAGTTCCTCGGCGTACACATAACAGACAAACTGAATTGGTCCACCCACACAGACAGCATCGTGAAGAAGGCGCAGCAGCGCCTCTTCAACCTCAGGAGGCTGAAGAAATTCGGCTTGTCACCAAAAGTACTCACAAACTTCTACAGATGCACAATCGAGAGCATCCTGTCGGGCTGTATCACCGCCTGGTACGGCAACTGCTCCGCCCACAACCGTAAGGCTCTCCAGAGGGTAGTGAGGTCCGCACAACGCATCACCGGGGCAAACTACCTGCCCTCCAAGACACCTACACCACCCGATGTCACAGGAAGGCCATAAAGATCATCGAGGACAACAACCACCCGAGCCACTGCCTGTTCACCCCGCTATCATCCAGAAGGCGAGGTCAGTACAGGTGCATCAAAGCTGGGACCGAGAGACTGAAAAGCAGCTTCTATCTCAAGGCCATCAGACTGTTAAACAGCCACCACTAACATTGAGTGGCTGCTGCCAACACACTGGCAATGACACTGACTCAACTCCAGCCACTTTAATAATGGGAATTGATGGGAAATTATGTAAATATATCACTAGCCACTTTAAACAATGCTACTTAATGTAATATTTACATACCCTACATTATTCATCTCATATGTATACGTATATACTGTACTCTATATCATCTACTGCATCTTTATGTAATACATGTATCACTAGCCACTTTAACTATGCCACTTTGTTTACATACTCATCTCATATGTATAGTCAGTTATAGTTATAGTTTTGGAATTGTTAGTGAGATTACTCGTTGGTTATTACTGCATTGTCAGAACTAGAAGCACAAGCATTTCGCTACACTCGCATTAACATCTGCTAACCATGTGTATGTGACAAATAACATTTGATTTGATTTGAACATTCAATGTGGTTCATCTTAGAGACGTCCATGATATTGATGACAAGTTTCAAGTTGAAAGGCCACTGTGGAGTGGATTTACAGGGATTTAAATGGACACATAAAATCTGCTTTGTGTTGAAGATGTGTGTGGTTTAATGGCTCTGCTTGGTGCTCCTTGTGTTTCTACCTGATCCTCTCACTCCACCTTGTGGCCACAGATGGAACAGCACTCCAGACTGACTGAAGAGGAGAAAGAGATGGAGAGAGACGGAGAAAAACAAAGAGAGGTATGAAGACGCCGACACACATCAGATCACGTTGATACAGCCTCCCTGGGCTATGTGGTGTAATCTAGGCAGTATTATGTGGTGTAATCCAGGCAGTACTATGTGTTGTAATCCAGGCAGTATTATGTGGTGTAATCTAGGCAGTACTATGTGGTGTAATCCAGGCAGTATTATGTGGTGTAATCCAGGCAGTACTATGTTGTGTAATCCAGGCAGTACTATGTGGTGTAATCCAGGCAGTATTATGTGGTGTAATCCAGACAGTATTATGTGGTGTAATCCAGGCAGTATTATGTGGTGTAATCCAGACAGTATTATGTGGTGTAATCCAGGCAGTATTATGTGGTGTAATCCAGACAGTATTATGTGGTGTAATCCAGGCAGTATTATGTGGTGTAATCCAGACAGTATTATGTGGTGTAATCCAGGCAGTATTATGTGGTGTAATCCAGGCAGTATTATGTGGTGTAATCCAGGCAGTATTATGTGGTGTAATCCAGGCAGTATTATGTGGTGTAATCCAGGCAGTATTATGTGGTGTAATCCAGACAGTATTATGTGGTGTAATCCAGGTAGTATTATGTGGTGTAATCCAGGCAGTATTATGTGGTGTAATCCAGACAGTATTATGTGGTGTAATCCAGACAGTATTATGTGGTGTAATCCAGGCAGTATTATGTGGTGTAATCCAGACAGTATTATGTGGTGTAATCCAGACAGTATTATGTGGTGTAATCCAGACAGTATTATGTGGTGTAATCCAGGCAGTATTATGTGGTGTAATCCAGACAGTATTATGTGGTGTAATCCAGGCAGTATTATGTGGTGTAATCCAGGCAGTATTATGTGGTGTAATCCAGGCAGTATTATGTGGTGTAATCCAGACAGTATTATGTGTGAGGGGGACATGAGGAAACAACACCACTGCTTTGTTTCAGTGTTATTGACAGTTTTTATTTATATATGTTAAGTAGAAACAGCAGAAACAGGATGTTAATACAGTTCTACATTTTACCAACCCGTCCCCCTGTAACCACTACAATATCTCTGGTCCAAGGCGTTATTATGTGCGTCCTGCTTGAATGCTCAGCATCCGCAAGCTTCACGTAACGACCTGGACCAGAGCTACCTCAGAAATAGACCTTGACAGATAATATAAACAGTGTGTGGAGCATGGAGCAGCCAGAGCCGCCAGTCAGCCAGGATCCGCCAGTCAGCCAGGAGAGCTTCCTCTCAGTCCTGAGCTACCCCTCAGTCTTGAGCTACCCCTCATTCCCGAGCTACCCCTTAGTCCCGAGCTACCCCTCAGTCCCGAGCTATCCCTCCGTCCCGATCTACCTCAGTCCCGAGCTGTCCCTCAGTCCGGAGCTGCCCCTCAGTCCAGTGGGGCCCTTTGTTAAGATTAGTAGGCCAAGGTCGATGGCGAGGGTCGCCAATCTAAGGACGCTAAGGAGGTGTACAAAGACAATGATGGAGTGGGGTCCACGTCCAGTGCCAGAGCCGCCACCGTGGACAGACGCCCACCCAGACCCTCCCATATGGGTTTTGGTGTGCGGCCAGGGGTCCGCACCTTAGGGGGGGGTACTGTCACGCCCTGGTCGTAGTATTCTGTGTTCTCTTTATTATTTTGGTTAGGCCAGGGTGTGACATGGGTGATTTATGTGGTGTGTTTCGTCTAGGTTTTTTTTTTAGGTAATGGGATTGTGTTGAGTGAAGTATTCTAGGTAAGTCTATGGTTGCCTGTAGTGGTTCTCAATCAGAGGCAGGTGTTTATCGTTGTCTCTGATTGGGAACCATGTTTAGGCAGCCATATTCTTTAGGTCTCTGGTGGGTGATTGTTCCTGTCTCTGTGTGTTGCTCCAGATAGGACTGGTTCGGTTTTTCACATTTCTTGTTTTGTAAATTGTTCGTATTTTTCATCTTTCATTAAAGATGTATAAAGATAACCACACTGCATTTTGGTCCTCCTCTCTTTCACCAGAAGAAAACCGTAACACACACATTCCCTTAACAACAGTTGTTATTCTGAGAACACACATTCCCCTTAACAACAGTTGTTATTCTGAGAACACACATTCCCCTTAACAACATTTGTTATTCTGAGAACACACATTCCCCTTAACAACAGTTGTTATTCTGAGAACACACATTCCCCTTAACAACCCTCAGAATCAGGTTATAACAAGGATCTTATTGAAGACATTTACAGTTAAAGTCGGGAGTTTAAATACACCTTAGCTAAATACATTTAAACGCAGTCTTTTTATAATTCCTGACATTTAATCCTAGTAAAAATTCCCTGTCTTAGGTCAGTTAGGATCACCACTTTATTTTAAGAATGTGAAATGTCAGAATTATAGTAGAGAATGATTCATTTCAGTTTTTATTTCTTTCATCGCATTCCCAGAAGTCCCATTTGCGACAAAGCTTTAACTACCTGACATGTCTTGAGATGTTGCTTCAATATTTCCACATCATTTTCCCTCCTCATGTTGCCATCTATTTTGTCCCTCGTCCAGCAAAGCACCCCAGAACATGATGCTGGCAAACTCGTGCTTCACGGTTGGGATGGGGTTCTTCGGCTTGCAAGCCTCCCCCTTTTTCCTCCAAACATAACGATGGTCAGTATGGCCAAACAATTGTACTTTTGTTTCATCAGACCAGAGGACATTTTTTATCACCTCTAACAGGTCTGATTGGTGACCAATCTAGTAACTCCTTTATCACCTCTAACAGGTCTGATTGGTGACCAGTCTAGTAACTCCTTTATCACCTCTAACAGGTCTGATTGGTGACCAGTCTAGTAACTCCTTTATGACCAGGTGCTAAAGGAGGAACTAAAGTAACATGCAAAAATAACATGCAAAACAGGCTAGAAAAAAAGAGGAGTTTATAACAGAACCTGAATTACTGGTTGTTACTGACGGACACTAATCAACTTCTCACACGTATCTACAGGGACATCGAGCACCAGAAAAATAGACATTACATTTATTTAAAAACACCAGGTACCGTAAAAACATTTATGATGCTTTTTGGTGATCTAGTCTGTCTTTACTAAACAAGTTAGATCTAGTCTGTCTTTATTAAACAAGTTAGATCTAGTCTGTCTTTATTAAACAAGTTAGATCTAGTCTGTCTTTACTAAACAAGTTAGATCTAGTCTGTCTTTACTAAACAAGTTAGATCTAGTCTGTCCTAACTAAACAAGTTTGATCTAGTCTGTCTTTACTAAACAAGTTAGATCTAGTCTGTCTTTACTAAACAAGTTAGATCTAGTCTGTCCTTACTAAACAAGTCTGTCCCCCCTCCATCTACACCTGCTCCTACACCTGCATTGCTTGCTGTTTGGGGTTTTAGGCTGGTTTCTGTACAGCACTTTGAGATATCAGCTGATGTACGAAGGGCTTTATAAATACATTTGATTTGATTTGATTGAAGTGGATTTAACAAGTGACATCAATAAGGGGTCATATCTTTCACCTGGATTCACCTGGTCAGTCTATGTCATGGAAAAAGCAGTTCTTCCTAATGTTTTATACACTCAGTGAATATTTATATACTTTTTTATATGAAGTTTTTCCAGAATAATAAAGCTGTATGTATCAACTTTTAATAAGTTGACGTTACCTGAAAGCTGACAGATTGTGACTGAAAATATATACATTATCATCCCATTTTTTCTGCTTTAAAACATGGTACGGTAAGAGACAGATTTTCCCTTCTGTTTACGACGGTTCACTTTGAACTTTAACAGGTATATGTTTAACTATTTAAACCTTTTAACTTTAACAGGTATATGTTTAACTATTTAAACCTTATAACTTTAACAGGTATATGTTTAACTATTTAAACCTTTTAACTTTAACAGGTATATGTTTAACTATTTAAACCTTATAACTTTAACAGGTATATGTTTAACTATTTAAACCTTTTAACTTTAACAGGTATATGTTTAACTATTTAAACCTTTTAACTTTAACAGGGTTTAACTATTTAAACCTTTTAACTTTAACAGGTATATGTTTAACTATTTAAACCTTTTAACTTTAACAGGTATATGTTTAACTATTTAAACCTTATAACTTTAACAGGTATATGTTTAACTATTTAAACCTTTTAACTTTAACAGGTATATGTTTAACTATTTAAACCTTTTAACTTTAACAGGTATATGTTTAACTATTTAAACCTTATAACTTTAACAGGTATACTGTGTTTAACTATTTAAACCTTATAACTTTAACAGGTATACTGTGTTTAACTATTTAAACCTTATAAACTTTAACAGGTAACGGTTTAAACCTTATAACTTTAACAGGTATATGTTTTGTAACTATTTAAACCTGGCATTCATTGTCATGTAGTTAAATATTTTTTTATTCCCTTTAAGTTTCATGTTCCTGGATCCTTCAGGAGATTCTATTTCAAACTAACACTTGACTCATCCAGGCGTGGTCCCAAATGACACCCTATTCCCCATTGGGTCCTGTTCAAAAGAAGGGCACTATATAGGTAATAGGGTGGCATTTGGGACTCACAGAGAGTGTATTGTCCGTTGATGGATGTGCTGCCAAATTCTTCGAAGTGAAAATGTGCACAAACCTGCCGGGCTGTTCATGTTGATGACGTTTCATGATAATCGTCAAGAGGGCTCACGTTACTAGGTTACCACAGTTATTTTAGGCCAACGATAACAACTGTCCTATTGTCACTAGTAGAACGAGGAGGCAGGGAAGCGCTACTGAGGTACACAATAGTACATTCTGGTAGACAGAAGGGGCTCTTTGGTAAAAGGGGTGAATTGGTCATCAAAAAGAAAGGAGGACCAAGGCACTCTTCATACAGTTAATTCAAATGTCTTTAGTTGTAGGTTCAATAGAAACAAAGTTTAAAAAATCCGACGTGTTTCGGCTGCATGGCCTTCGTCAGGGATTTGCTTTCGTCAGATTTTTAAAACGTTGTTTCTATTGAACATGCCCTACAAATAAAGGCATTTTAATGAATGATATCAAGAGTGCCTTGGTCCTCCTTTCTTTTTGATGTCCTATTGTCACGTTCCACAGCAAGAAAACCAAATATGTCAATGAAACAGAAGGGGGAACTAACAAAGAGCCACTGACAGCAACCAAAACGACAAGGCTGGGGTTTTAGGAGGGGTTCTGAAAGACACTCATGGTGTCCACTGAACGTTGACTAGCAACAACAACTGGAGCCTAAAAGACACCCACCATGAGACCCACTAAATTCACCAAGAACAGGCAAACAAAATGAAAACACAAACCAAACTTAAAGACATGAAGTACAAAGACAACTGGAGGAGTTAACCCTCCACATCTACCAAGACAACTGAAGGAGTTAACCCTCCACATCCATCAAGACAACTGAAGGAGTTAACCCTCCACATCCATCAAGACAACTCTAAAGGAGTTAACCCTCCACATCTACCAAGACAACAAAAGGAGTTAACCCTCTACATCTATCAAGACAACTAAAGGAGTTAACCCTCCACATCTACCAAGACAACTGAAGGAGTTAACCCTCCACATCTATCAAGACAACTGAAGGAGTTAACCCTCCACATCCATCAAGACAACTCTAAAGGAGTTAACCCTCCACATCTACAACTGAAAGATCAAGACAACTGAAGGAGTTAACCCTCCACATCCATCAAGTTAAAGGAGTTAACCCTCCCCTCCACATCTCCACATCTATCAGACAACTAGAGGTGTTAACCCTCCACATCTATCAAGACAACTAAAGGAGTTAACCCTCCACATCTACCAAGACAACTACAGGAGTTAACCCTCTACATCTATCAAGACAACTAGAGGAGTTAACCCTCCACATCTATCAGACAACTAGAGGAGTTAACCCTCCACATCTATCAAGAAAACTAGAGGTGTTAACCCTCCACATCTATCAAGACAACTAGAGGAGTTAACCCTCCACATCTACCAAGACAACTAGAGGAGTTAGCCCTCCACATCTATCAAGACAACTAAATGAGTTAACACTCCACATCTACCAAGACAACTAGAGGAGTTAACCCTCCACATCTACCAAGACAACTAAAGGAGTTAACCCTCCACATCTACCAAGACAACTAGAGGAGTTAACCCTTAACATCTACCAAGACACCTAGAGGAGTTAACCCTCCACATCTCTGAAGACAACTAAAGGAGTTAACCCTCCACATCTACCAAGACAACTAAAGGAGTTAACCCTCCACATCTACCAAGAAAACTGGAGGAGTTAACCCTCCACATCTACCAAGACAACTAAAGGAGTTAACCCTCCACATCTCTCAAGACAACTAGAGGTGTTAACCCTCCACATCTATCAGACAACTAGAGGTGTTAACCCTCCACATCTATCAAGACAACTAAAGGAGTTAACCCTCCACATCTACCAAGACAACTAAAGGAGTTAACCCTCCACATCTATCAGACAACTGGAGGTGTTAACCCTCCACATCTATCAGACAACTAGAGGAGTTAACCCTCCACATCTACCAAGACAACTAGAGGAGTTAACCCTCCACATCTATCAAGACAACTAAAGGAGTTAACCCTCCACATCTACCAAGACAACTAGAGGAGTTAACCCTCCACATCTATCAAGACAACTAAAGGAGTTAACCCTCCACATCTACCAAGACAACTAGAGGAGTTAACCCTCCACATCTACCAAGACAACTAGAGGAGTTAACCCTCCACATCTACCAAGACAACTCTTAAATATCACCTTGGCCAGCCACTCTTAAATATCACCTGGGCCAGCCACTCTTAAATATCACCTGGGCCAGCCACTCTTAAATATCACCTGGGCCAGCCACTCTTAAATATCACCTGGGCCAGCCACTCTTAAATATCACCTGGGCCAGCCACTCTTAAATATCACCTGGGCCAGCCACTCTTAAATATCACCTTGCCAGCCACTCTTAAATATCACCTGGGCCAGCCACTCTTAAATATCACCTGGGCCAGCCACTCTTAAATATCACCTGGGCCAGCCACTCTTAAATATCACCTGGGCCAGCCACTCTTAAATATCACCTGGGCCAGCCACTCTTAAATATCACCTGGGCCAGCCACTCTTAAATATCACCTGGGCCAGCCACTCTTAAATATCACCTGGGCCAGCCACTCTTAAATATCACCTGGGCCAGCCACTCTTAAATATCACCTGGGCCAGCCACTCTTAAATATCACCTGGGCCAGCCACTCTTAAATATCACCTGGGCCAGCCACTCTTAAATATCACCTGGGCCAGCCACTCTTAAATATCACCTGGGCCAGCCACTCTTAAATATCACCTTGGCCAGCCACTCTTAAATATCACCTGGGCCAGCCACTCTTAAATATCACCTGGGCCAGCCACTCTTAAATATCACCTGGCCAGCCACTCTTAAATATCACCTGGGCCAGCCACTCTTAAATATCACCTGGGCCAGCCACTCTTAAATATCACCTGGGCCAGCCACTCTTAAATATCACCTGGGCCAGCCACTCTTAAATATCACCTGGGCCAGCCACTCTTAAATATCACCTGGGCCAGCCACTCTTAAATATCACCTGGGCTCTTAAATATCACCTGGGCCATCACAATTGAAGCAAATTCCAATGAATGAGATGGACAAGCCAGCACAGGTGTAACACATACTGACTAAGGAGGTGACACCAATTGGTTGCCCCTACATGCTAACATCCAACCTCGAAATATAAAAATATCATTAAACAGCCTGTAACACTTTTGCCAGTGTTGTGATGTAGGGAACAGCCACAGTAGTACATTCCTGTGCCATAAAGGTCCAGACCTCTTAACAGAGGCTTATACTGTATATGGAAGTTAACTTAACTCTATCACCATGAACTGTATTGTTTAATGCTGTCTGTTTTCTTTCTCTCTCTCTACCCCCCTTCTCTCTATCCCTCTCTCTCTACCCCCCTTCTCTCTATCCCTCTCTCTCTACCCCCCTTCTCTCTATCCCTCTCTCTCTCCCTCCCCCAGGGGTACCATGGTTCGAACATTGAACAATATGGAGGAGCTTAGAAATTCTTCGTTTGGTCGTCCCTCACCCAGGCACGGACTCAGGCTCCTTTTCTGGTTCGCCAAAGATCACATCGTCATCGAAAATGACCAGATGGTTGCAAATTGCGACCCCAAAGAGGGAGGCTTTGGATTCCATCACTTCCAGAACAGACGTGAGTGTAAAAACAATGTCTGCAAGAGGCTGCTTCCTTTTAGTGAGTACCCATTCTATGACGTGGGCAACCTCTACCTCCCAACATCTAAATCCCTGCCTAAATATGTCCGTGAGGGTAACACTCATCAGATAGATGACAGCAACATGGACCGTCTCATCATCAGTATGCGTCCAGACAGGATAGTGGATAAGGTCTATGTGACGAAGCACGAGGACCTGAAGAGCTTCGACCCGGTCAACACATATTGCATCAGCAGGAGCTTGCTCATGATCATACGTCAGTATACATTGAGGAAGTTCCTGGAACAGGCGGGCTATTACACCCAAAATGTAATCGCCCCCAGGGAGTCTGGGGATACCAGGATTGATATGGACGGTGGATCCAGAGCTCCACCCAGAGCTCCACCCAGCGCTCCACCCAGAGCTGCACCAGGCTTCTGGGAAAGCTACTGTACCATACTGTAACCAGGCTTCTGGGAAAGCTACTGTACCATACTGTAACCAGGCTTCTGGGAAAGCTACTGTACCATACTGTAACCAGGCTTCTGGGAAAGCTACTGTACCATACTGTAACCAGGCTTCTAGGAAAGCTACTGTACCATACTGTAGATCAGTGTCCTTTAGTCCTGGTCCTGGGGACCCTGAAGGGGGGAACTTTTTAGTTTCTTGCCCCAGCACATTGCTGTTCATTATGGTATGTTAATTTTCACTAATACATTTAGTCGTTTATCAGACACTCTTATCCAGAGTGACTTCAGTGCATGAAACTAAAGGCAGATAAACAAAAACATCCTGTATCACATAGGAAGTCAACTGTTTCTGTTACCATTACTGAGAGGGTTGTTGCTGTTGGGGCCTGCTATTGGCTAATATACTTCTGTATGTTAAAATACAAACTACATGCATTTTAATTAAATACACTTCAAAATACACGTATCTTGTTGTTTCTGTTTCAAACATTGATCTTTATGTTATTTTGTATTTTGACATTTTCCTCCTTTCCCTTGTTGTGATCAATGTAGTTTCCTCTTCACTTCAACCCAAAACATGTGATGACATTAAATCAATGTGGAAAAGGCTGATTGGATTTGCAAGTCAACTACATAAGAGCATTTCATCTAGTGGCCGGCAATGAATGCAACAAGTAATCATTCTCTAATTCTTTAGAGGCTAATTCATTGAGTCTATATACCAACTCTATACACCAATGAATGCAACAAGTAATCATTCTCTAATTCTTTAGAGGCTAATTCATTGAGTCTCTAAACCAACTCTATACACCAATGAATGCAACAAGTAGTCATTCTCTAATTCTTTAGAGGCTAATTCATTGAGTCTATATACCAACTCTATACACCAATGAATGCAACAAGTAATCATTCTCTAATTCTTTAGAGGCTAATTCATTGAGTCTATATACCAACTCTATACACCAATGAATGCAACAAGTAGTCATTCTCTAATTCTTTAGAGGCTAATTCATTGAGTCTATATACCAACTCTATACACCAAATCTATATACCAGTCTACCAAGTCTATATACCAGTCTACCAACTCTATACACCAAATCTATATACCAGTCTACAGTCTATAAACCAAATCTATATACCAGTCTACCAAGTCTATACACCAAATCTATATACCAGTCTACCAAGTCTATATACCAGTCTACCAACTCTATACACCAAATCTATATACCAGTCTACCAAGTCTATAAACCAAATCTATATACCAGTCTACCAAGTCTATACACCAAATCTATATACCAGTCTACCAAGTCTATATACCAGTCTACCAACTCTATACACCAAATCTATATACCAGTCTACCAAGTCTATATACCAGTCTACCAACTCTATACACCAAATCTATATACCAGTCTACCAAGTCTATACACCAAATCTATATACCAGTCTACCAAGTCTATATACCAGTCTACCAACTCTATACACCAAATCTATATACCAGTCTACCAAGTCTATAAACCAAATCTATATACCAGTCTACCAAGTCTATACACCAAATCTATATACCAGTCTACCAAGTCTATATACCAGTCTACCAACTCTATACACCAAATCTATATACCAGTCTACCAAGTCTATATACCAGTCTACCAACTCTATACACCAAATCTATATACCAGTCTACCAAGTCTATAAACCAAGTAATCATTCTCTAATTCTTTAGAGGCTAATTCATTGAGTCTATATACCAACTCTAGAGTCAATCTGATCTATGGTTCATGAGTAGATGTTTAAAGTATGTTTTAGCATTAGCATGTGTGCTAACATGCATCTATATGTACAGTGCGGCATATTTAACATAGCAACTATTTTTTCTCAAATCCATTAAATCCTAAACATAAAGGAGAAGGTGGTTCCAAATGGTTTTGAACATTAGTTCTACATATGCAAATCATGATTTGTTAATAGTTTCCTTGTTTTTTTTAGAGATATCAGGACAACATTCAGTGTGGTTCATCTTAGAGACGTCCATGATAGTGATGACAAGTTTCAAGTTGATAGGCCACTGTGGAGTGGATTTACAGGGATTTAAATGGACACATAAAATCAGCTATCTTCTGACCCTTAGCGTTTCTCAGACTAGGTGAAGATGTTCCATGGGCCTCTACATTCTGAATTTGATGTCATTTGGTCCAAGCAGATTTGTTAGCTACTGTTTTGCATATTTGATCATATTAGCGTATGTTATGTACTGGTTAAGTGTGGAAATCTTTGAATGCATCAAAGTTATTTTCTCAAAACGCAATATGGACCATTGTGATGAGTCCTATTTATGGACCATTGTGATGAGTCCTATTTATGGACCATTGTGATGAGTCCTATTTATGGACCATTGTGATGAGTCCTATTTAGGGACCATTGTGATGAGTCCTATTTAGGGACTATTGTGATGAGTCCTATTTATGGACCATTGTGATGAGTCCTATTTATGGACCATTGTGATGAGTCCTATTTAGGGACCATTGTGATGAGTCCTATTTATGGACCATTGTGATGAGTCCTATTTAGGGACCATTGTGATAGGTTCTATTTATGGACCATTGTGATGAGTCCTATTTAGGGACCATTGTGATGAGTCCTATTTAGGTACTATTGTGATGAGTCCTATTTAGGGACTATTGTGATGAGTCCTATTTAGGGACTATTGTGATGAGTCCTATTTATGGACCATTGTGATGAGTCCTATTTATGGACCATTGTGATGAGTCCTATTTAGGGACCATTGTGATAGGTTCTATTTATGGACCATTGTGATGAGTCCTATTTAGGGACGATTGTGATGAGTCCTATTTAGGTACTATTGTGATGAGTCCTATTTAGGGACTATTGTGATGAGTCCTATTTAGGGACTATTGTGATGAGTCCTATTTATGGGACATTGTGATGAGTCCTATTTAGGGACCATTGTGATGAGTCCTCTTTAGGGACTATTGTGATGGGTCCTATTTAGGGACTATTGTGATGAGTCCTCTTTAGGGACCATTGTGATGAGTCCTATTTATGGACCATTGTGATGAGTCCTATTTAGGCACCATTGTGATGAGTCCTATTTATGGACTATTGTGATGAGTCCTATTTAGGGACTATTGTGATGAGTCCTATTTAGGGACTATTGTGATGAGTCCTATTTATGGACCATTGTGATGAGTCCTATTTAGGGACTATTGTGATGAGTCCTATTTATGGACCATTGTGATGAGTCCTATTTAGGGACTATTGTGATGAGTCCTATTTATGGACCATTGTGATGAGTCCTATTTAGGGACCATTGTGATGAGTCCTATTTATGGACCATTGTGATGAGTCCTATTTAGGCACCATTGTGATGAGTCCTATTTATGGACCATTGTGATGAGTCCTATTTAGGGACCATTGTGATGAGTCCTATTTATGGACCATTGTGATGAGTCCTATTTATGGACCATTGTGATGAGTCCTATTTATGGAGATGAGCCCTATTTATGGACCATTGTGATGAGCCCTATTTATGGACCATTGTGATGAGTCCTATTTAGGGACCATTGTGATGAGTCCTATTTAGGGACTATTGTGATGAGTCCTATTGATTGACTATTGTGATGAGTCCTCTTTAGGGACTATTGTGATGAGTCCTCTTTAGGGACCATTGTGATGAGTCCTATTTATGGACCATTGTGATGAGTCCTATTTAGGCACCATTGTGATGAGTCCTATTTATGGACTATTGTGATGAGTCCTATTTAGGGACTATTGTGATGAGTCCTATTTAGGGACTATTGTGATGAGTCCTATTTATGGACCATTGTGATGAGTCCTATTTATGGACCATTGTGATGAGTCCTATTTAGGGACCATTGTGATAGGTTCTATTTATGGACCATTGTGATGAGTCCTATTTAGGGACCATTGTGATGAGTCCTATTTAGGGACCATTGTGATGAGTCCTATTTAGGTACTATTGTGATGAGTCCTATTTAGGGACCATTGTGATGAGTCCTATTTAGGGACCATTGTGATGAGTCCTATTTAGGGACCATTGTGATGAGTCCTATTTAGGGACCATTGTGATGTAAGTCCTATTTAGGTACTATTGTGATGAGTCCTATTTAGGGACCATTGTGATGAGTCCTATTTAGGTACTATTGTGATGAGTCCTATTTAGGGACCATTGTGATGAGTCCTATTTAGGGACCATTGTGATGAGTCCTATTTAGGTACTATTGTGATGAGTCCTATTTAGGGACCATTGTGATGAGTCCTATTTAGGGACCATTGTGATGAGTCCTATTTAGGGACCATTGTGATGAGTCCTATTTAGGGACCATTGTGATGAGTCCTATTTAGGTACTATTGTGATGAGTCCTATTTAGGGACCATTGTGATGAGTCCTATTTAGGTACTATTGTGATGAGTCCTATTTAGGGACCATTGTGATGAGTCCTATTTATGGACCATTGTGATGAGTCCTATTTAGGCACCATTGTGATGAGTCCTATTTATGGACCATTGTGATGAGTCCTATTTAGGGACCATTGTGATGAGTCCTATTTATGGACCATTGTGATGAGTCCATAGTGAATCTGACTTTTAGTCCCTGAAAAGTCTACGATATGGAGTACAGGTCTCCTTCTACGATGTGGAGTACAGGTCTCCTTCTACAATGTGGAGTACAGGTCTCCTTCTACGATGTGGAGTACAGGTCTCCTTCTACGATGTGGAGTACAGGTCTCCTTCTACGATGTGGAGTACAGGTCTCCTCTGACGATGTGGAGTACAGGTCTCCTTCTACGATGTGGAGTACAGGTCTCCTTCTACGATGTGGAGTACAGGTCTCCTTCTACGATGTGGAGTACAGGTCTCCTTCTACGATGTGGAGTACAGGTCTCCTTCTACGATGTGGAGTACAGGTCTCATATCTGTTCTTTCACTGGCTGCATCTTCACTGAGAAACCACACCTTCAACACCAGTAGCCATCTTTTAAATCCAAGCCCAGAGCCATTGGTCATCTCTCCTGTCAGTCACCTGGCCTAGATTAGAGAGACGACAACTGAGAATGTACATTTTATTGTAAACTTTATTTAACTAGGCAAGTCAGTTAAGAACAAATTATTATTTACAATGACTGCCAACCCCGGCCAAACCTGGATGACGCTGGGCCAATTGTGTGCCGCCCTATGGGACTCCAATCACAGCCGGATGTGATACTGCCTGAATTATATAGCCTGGAGCACATGTCTGTCAAATCCAAAATGGCACCTATTCGCTATATAGTGCACTACTTTTGGCCAGAGCCCATACAAAGTAGTGTACTATATAGTGGATAGGGTGCCATTGGGTCTCACAGTGTTCTATTTTCTGATTCCTCAGTCAGTAGTAGCAGGTTGGAGCAGGGCGCTGGCCACTGGCTTCACTAGAGGATATGAACCCCACATGGGCCACATCCACTGACTAGTCAACTGTTTTGTAAGACAAGCCTGATTCCATGTTGTGTAATGATATAAGCCCATGGAGGTGGGGGAAGTGCATGTTATGGTTTAACTGTCATGTGAATATAGTAATCATTTATATTGCAAAGCTAAGTAGACTTTACTGTCTATTTTCTGTGTATTTTAACTTTCGAAACTATGGAGAAAATCACACAATAAACACTTAATTTAATCTCAAAGATGTGTGTGGTTTAATGGCGCTGGTTGGTGCTCCTTGTGTTTCTACATGATCCTCTCACTCCACCTTGTGGCCACAGATGGAACAGCACTCCAGACTGACTGAAGAGGAGAAAGAGATGGAGAGAGACGGAGAAAAAACAAAGAGAGGTATGAAGACGCCGACACACATCAGATCACGTTGATACAGCCTCCCTGGGCTATGTGTTGTAATCCAGGCAGTATTATGTGGTGTAATCCAGGCAGTATTATGTGGTGTAATCCAGGCAGTATTATGTGGTGTAATCCAGGCAGTATTATGTGGTGTAAACCAGGCAGTACTATGTGGTGTAATCCAGGTAGTATTATGTGGTGTAATCCTGGCAGTATTATGTGGTGTAATCTAGGCAGTATTATGTGGTGTAAACCAGGCAGTATTATGTGGTGTAATCCAGGCAGTACTATGTGGTGTAATCCAGGCAGTACTATGTGGTGTAATCCAGGCAGTATTATGTGGTGTAATCCAGGCAGTATTATGTGGTGTAATCCAGGCAGTATTATGTGGTGTAATCCAGGCAGTACTATGTGGTGTAATCCAGGCAGTACTATGTGGTGTAATCCAGGCAGTATTATGTGGTGTAATCCAGGCAGTACTATCTGGTGTAATCCAGGCAGCATTATGTGGTGTAATCCAGGTAGTATTATGTGTTGTAATCCAGGCAGTATTATGTGGTGTAATCCAGGCAGCATTATGTGGTGTAATCCAGGCAGTACTATGTGGTGTAATCCAGGCAGCATTATGTGGTGTAATCCAGGCAGCATTATGTGGTGTAATCCAGGCAGTATTATGTGGTGTAATCCAGGCAGTATTATGTGGTGTAATCCAGGCAGTATTATGTGGTGTAATCCAGGCAGTATTATGTGGTGTAATCCAGGCAGTATTATGTGGTGTAATACTCTGAGAACACACATTCCCCTTAAAACCTCTTGGCGCACCGATCCCTTCAGCGGGATCATTTTCGTCAACATCCGGTGTGTTGCAGAGCGCCAAATTCAAATTAAATTACTAAAAATATGACATTTTCATGAAATCACAAATGCAACATACCAAAACACAGCTTAGTTTCTTGTTAATCCACCTGGCGTGTCAGATTATCAAAATGGCTTTATGGTGAAAGCAAACCAAGCGTTTATGTAAGGACATCTCTCTCAGCAGACAAAACATTACAAACAGCTAGCAGCAAAGTAGATTGGTCACGAAAGTTAGAAAAGCAATCAAATCAATCGCTTCCCTTTGATGATCTTCGTATGTTTGCACTCACAAGACTCCCAGTTACACAATAAATGTTTGTTTTGTTCAATAAAGATTATTTTTATATCCAGAAACCCCCATTTGGTTGGCGCATTTTGTTTAGTAATCCACAGGCTCGTGCGGTCACGGCAGGGCAAACGAAAATTCCAAATAGTGTCCGTAAAGTTCGTAGAAACATGTCAAACACTTTTTTTTTTAATCAATCCTCATGTTGTTTTTACGATAAATAATCGTTAATATTTCAAACGGACGGTAGCCTTTTCAATAGGAGAGAGAGAGAAAAGGTCTCGCTCCAGACGCTCACACATGCACACATCTGGGGACACCTAGCTATCCACTGATGTGATAATTCTCGCTCATTTTTTCAGAATAAAAGCCTGAAACTATGTCTAAAAACTGTTCACACCTTGTGGAAGCCACAGGGAAAGGAATCTGGTTGATATCCCTTTAAATGGAGGATAGGCTTGCAATGGAAAAGAGATGTTTCAGAATAACAGCACTTCCTGGTTGGATTTTCCTCAGGTTTTCGCCTGCAATATCAGTTCTGTTATACTCACAGACAATATGTTGACAGTTTTGGAAACCTTAGAGTGTTTTCTATCCTAATCCGCCAATTTATATGCATATTCTAGCTTCTGGGCCTGAGAAATAGGCAGTTTACTTTGGGCACGTTTTTCATCCAAACATCAAAATACTGCCGCCTAGTCTCAAGAGGTTTTCACCTGTCTAGGACACAGGTTCCACTAGTGGAACTCCCCCTCCCAACATTCCGCTGAAAAGGCAGTGCGGGAAATTCTAAAATATTTTTTTGAAATATTTAACTTTCACACATCAAGTCCAATACAGCAAATGAAAGATAAACATCTTGTTAATCTACCCATCGTGTCCGATTTTTTATATGTTTTACAGCGAAAACACAACATATATTTATGTTAGATCACCACTAAATCCAAATAAACACACAGCCATTTTTCCCAGCCAAATTATGAGTCACAAAAGCAGAATTAGAGAGAAAATTCATCACTAACCTTTGATAATCTTCAACAGATGACACTCATATGACATCATGTTACACAATACATTTATGTTTTGTTTGATAATATGCATATTTATATCCACAAATCTTGGTTTACATAGGCGCCATGTACAGAAATGCCTCCAAATATCCGGTGTAATTACAGAGAGCTACGTCAGATAACAGAAATACTCATAAACTTTGACAAAAGATACATGTTTTACATATAATTAAAAATACAACCACTGTGTCAGATTTTTAAAAAACTTTACGAAAAAAGCCTGCCATGCAATAATCTGAGACGGCGCTCAGACGTAAATATATTTCTCCGCCATGTTGGAGTCAACAGAAATACGAAATTACATCATAAATATTCCCTTACCTTTGATGATCTTTCATCAGAATGCAGTGCAAGGAATCCTAGTTCCACAATAAATCGTTGTTTTGTTCGATAATGTCCATTACTCGTGTCCAATTAGCTACTTTTGCACGTTTAGTTCACATGTCCAAAAGCGGGCGCTGGTCCAAGCGAACTCGGACGAAAACTTTAAAAAGTTATATTCCAGGTCGAATAAACTGGTCAAACTAAGTAGAGAATCAATCTTCAGGATGTTATTATCATATATATCCAATAACGTTCCAACCGGAGCATTTGTTTTTGTCGACAGAGTAACGGAACGCAAGGCGATATAATGAGTACTGCGCATAACCAGGAACTGGTATTCTGCCAGACCAGTGACTCATTCCCCTCCCATCCGGCCCCACATCACACTAGAGGCTTCATTCCACGTTCTACTGACTGTTGACATCTAGTGGAAGGCGTAGGAAGTGCAAACAGATCCATATCTTATTGACAATGAGTTGAAAATCAACCAGCCCCAGAATTTCCACTTCCTGTTTGGAAGTTTGCCTGCCCTATGAGTTCTGTTATACTCACAGACATAATTCAAACAGTTTTAGAAACTTCAGAGTGTTTTCTATCCAATATTAGTAATACTAATATGCATATATTAGCATCTGGGACAGAGTAGGAGGCAGTTCACTATGGGCACGCAATTCATCCAAAGTGAAAATGCTGCCCCCTATCCCTAAAAGGTTATAAACAACCCTCAGAATCAGGTTATAGCAAGGATCTTATTGAAGACATTTACATCATGAAGGAATCCATTAAACTCTTTGGTTATTCCATACCTCTTTTTGTACTAATCTGAACACAATCTCTTTAGGTGTTACAAACATGTCCAGGACATAGTTTGGAGTTGGACCCAGTTCACACAATATGTCTGCATTTTGAGATTATCATATATTTTGATCTTGTTTATCACCTCTAACAGGTCTGATAGGTGACCAGTCTAGTAACTCCTCTAACAGGTCTGATTGGTGTCCAGTCTAGTAACTCCTTTATCACCTCTAACAGGTCTGATTGGTGTCCAGTCTAGTAACTCCTTTATCACCTCTAACAGGTCTGATTGGTGACCAGTCTAGTAACTCACCTCTAACAGGTCTGATTGGTGACCAATCTAGTAACTCCTTTATCACCTCTAACAGGTCTGATTGGTGACCAGTCTAGTAACTCCTTTATCACCTCTAACAGGTCTGATTGGTGACCAGTCTAGTAACTCCTTTATGACCAGGTGCTAAAGGAGGAACTAAAGTAACATGCAAAAATAACATGCAAAACAGGCTAGAAAAAAAGAGGAGTTTATAACAGAACCTGAATTACTGGTTGTTACTGACGGACACTTGATCATCAAATCAACTTCTCACACGTATCTACAGGGACATCGAGCACCAGAAAAATAGAGATTACATTTATTTAAAAACACCAGGTACCGTAAAAACATTTATGATGCTTTTGGGTGATCTAGTCTGTCTTTACTAAACAAGTTTGATCTAGTCTGTCTTTACTAAACAAGTTAGATCTAGTCTGTCTTTACTAAACAAGTTAGATCTAGTCTGTCCTTACTAAACATGTTAGATCTAGTCTGTCTTTACTTAACAAGTTAGATCTAGTCTGTCTTTACTAAACAAGTTAGATCTGGTCTGTCTTTATTAAACAAGTTAGATCTAGTCTGTCTTTACTAAACAAGTTAGATCTAGTCTGTCTTTACTAAACAAGTTAGATCTAGTCTGTCTTTACTAAACAAGTTAGATCTAGTCTGTCTTTACTAAACAAGTTAGATCTGGTCTGTCTTTACTAAACAAGTTAGATCTAGTCTGTCCTTACTAAACAAGTTAGATCTAGTCTGTCCTTACTAAACAAGTTAGATCTAGTCTGTCTTTAACTAAACAAGTTAGATCTAGTCTGTCTTTACTAAACAAGTTAGATCTAGTCTGTCTTTACTAAACAAGTTAGATCTAGTCTGTCTTTACTAAACAAGTTAGATCTAGTCTGTCTTTACTAAACAAGTTAGATCTAGTCTGTCTTTACTAAACAAGTTAGATCTAGTCTGTCTTTACTAAACAAGTTAGATCTAGTCTGTCTTTACTAAACAAGTCTGTCCCCCCTCCATCCAAATATATACATTATCATCCCATTTTTCCTGCATTAAAACATGGTACGGTAAGAGACAGATTTTCCCTTCTGTTTACGACGGTTCACTTTGAACTTTAACAGGTATATGTTTAACTATTTAAACCTTTTAACTTTAACAGGTATATGTTTAACTATTTAAACCTTTTAACTTTAACAGGTATATGTTTAACTATTTAAACCTTTAACAGTTTAACTATTTAAACCTTTTAACTTTATAGATTTTCCCTTCTGTTTACTTTAACAGGGTTCACTTTGAACTTTAACAGGTATATGTTTAACTATTTAAACCTTTTAACTTTAACAGGTATACTGTTTTGTAACTATTTAAACCTTATAACTTTAACAGGTATACTGTTTTGTAACTATTTAAACCTTTTAACTTTAACAGGTATACTGTGTTTAACTATTTAAACCTTATAACTTTAACAGGTATACTGTGTTTAACTATTTAAACCTTATAACTTTAACAGGTATACTGTGTTTAACTATTTAAACCTGGCATTCATTGTCATGTAGTTAAATATTTTATTCCCTTTAAGTTTCATGTTCCTGGATCCTTCAGGAGATTCTATTTCAAACTAACACTTGACTCATCCAGGCGTGGTCCCAAATCACACCCTATTCCCCATTGGGTCCTGTTCAAAAGAAGGGCACTATATAGGTAATAGGGTGGCATTTGGGACTCACAGAGAGTGTATTGTCCGTTGATGGATGTGCTGCCAAATTCTTCGAAGTGAAAATGTGCTCAAACCTGCCGGGCTGTTCATGTTCATGACGTTTCATGATAATCGTCAAGAGGGCTCACGTTACTAGGTTACCACAGTTATTTTAGGCCAACGATAACAACTGTCCTATTGTCACTAGTAGAACGAGGAGGCAGGGAAGCGCTACTGAGGTACACAATAGTACATTCTGGTAGACAGAAGGGGCTCTTTGGTAAAAGGGGTGAATTGGTCATCAAAAAGAAAGGAGGACCAAGGCACACTTCATACAATTAATTCAAATGCCTTTATTTGTAGGTTCATTAGAAACAAAGTTTTAAAAATCCGACGTGTTTCGGCTGCATGGCCTTCGTCAGGGATTTGCTTTCATCAGATTTCTAAAACGTTGTTTCTATTGAACAGGCCCTACAAATAAAGGCATTTTCATGAATGATATGAAGAGAGCCTTGGTCCTCCTTTCTTTTTGATGTCCTATTGTCACGTTCCACAGCAAGAAAACCAAATATGTCACTGAAACAGAAGGGGGAACTAACAAAGAGTCACTGACAGCAACCAAAACGACAAGGCTGGGGTTTTAGGAGGGGTTCTGAAAGACACTCATGGTGTCCACTGAACGTTGACTAGCAACAACAACTGGAGCCTAAAAGACACCCACCATGAGACCCACTAAATTCACCAAGAACAGGCAAACAAAATGAAAACACAAACCAAACTTAAAGACATGAAGTACAAAGACAACTGGAGGAGTTAACCCTCCACATCTACCAAGACAACTGAAGGAGTTAACCCTCCACATCTACCAAGACAACTGAAGAGTTAACCCTCCACATCTACCAAGACAACTGAAGGAGTTAACCCTCCACATCCATCAAGACAACTGGAGGAGTTAACCCTCCACATCTACCAAGACAACTGAAGGAGTTAACCCTCCACATCTACCAAGACAACTGAAGGAGTTAACCCTCCACATCCATCAAGACAACTGAAGGAGTTAACCCTCCACATCCATCAAGACAACTCTAAAGGAGTTAACCCTCCACATCTACCAAGACAACAAAAGGAGTTAACCCTCCACATCTATCAGACAACTAGAGGTGTTAACCCTCCACATCTACCAAGACAACTAAAGGAGTTAACCCTCCACATCTATCAGACAACTGGAGGTGTTAACCCTCCACATCTATCAGACAATTAGAGGAGTTAACCCTCCACATCTACCAAGACAACTAGAGGAGTTAACCCTCCACATCTATCAAGACAACTAAATGAGTTAACCCTCCACATCTATCAAGACAACTAAAGGAGTTAACCCTCCACATCTACCAAGACCACTAGAGGAGTTAACCCTCCACATCTACCAAGACAACTAGAGGAGTTAACCCTCTACATCTATCAAGACAACTAGAGGAGATAACCCTCCACATCTATCAAGACAACTAAAGGTGTTAACCCTCCACATCTATCAAGACAACTAAAGGAGTTAACACTCCACATCTCTAAAACAACTAAAGGAGTTAACCCTCCACATCTATCAAGACAACTAAAGGAGTTAACCCTCCACATCTACCAAGACAACTAGAGGAGTTAACCCTCCACATCTATCAAGACAACTAGAGGAGTTAACCCTCCACATCTACCAAGACAACTAGAGGAGTTAACCCTCCACATCTATCAAGACAACTAAATGAGTTAACACTCCACATCTACCAAGACAACTAGAGGAGTTAACCCTCCACATCTACCAAGACAACTAAAGGAGTTAACCCTCCACATCTATCAAGACAACTAGAGGAGTTAACCCTCCACATCTACCAAGACAACTAGAGGAGTTAACCCTTAACATCTACCAAGACACCTAGAGGAGTTAACCCTCCACATCTCTGAAGACAACTAAAGGTGTTAACCCTCCACATCTACCAAGACAACTAAAGGAGTTAACCCTCCACATCTACCAAGACAACTAAAGGAGTTAACCCTCCACATCTACCAAGAAAACTGGAGGAGTTAACCCTCCACATCTACCAAGACAACTAAAGGAGTTAACCCTCCACATCTCTCAAGACAACTAGAGGTGTTAACCCTCCACATCTATCAGACAACTAGAGGTGTTAACCCTCCACATCTATCAAGACAACTAAAGGAGTTAACCCTCCACATCTACCAAGACAACTAAAGGAGTTAACCCTCCACATCTATCAGACAACTGGAGGTGTTAACCCTCCACATCTATCAGACAACTAGAGGAGTTAACCCTCCACATCTACCAAGACAACTAGAGGAGTTAACACTCCACATCTATCAAGACAACTAAAGGAGTTAACCCTCCACATCTATCAAGACAACTAAAGGAGTTAACCCTCCACATCTACCAAGACAACTAGAGGAGTTAACCCTCCACATCTACCAAGACAACTCTTAAATATCACCTTGGCCAGCCACTCTTAAATATCACCTGGGCCAGCCACTCTTAAATATCACCTGGGCCAGCCACTCTTAAATATCACCTGGGCCAGCCACTCTTAAATATCACCTGGGCCAGCCACTCTTAAATATCACCTGGGCCAGCCACTCTTAAATATCACCTGGGCCAGCCACTCTAAATATCACCTGGGCCAGCCATAAATATCACCTGGGCCAGCCACTCTTAAATATCACCTGGGCCAGCCACTCTTAAATATCACCTGGGCCAGCCGCTCTTAAATATCACCTGGGCTCTTAAATATCCCCTGGGCCAGCCACTCTTAAATATCCCCTGGGCCATCACAATTGAAGCAAATTCCAATGAATGAGATGGACAAGCCAGCACAGGTGTAACACATACTGACTAAGGAGGTGACACCAATTGGTTGCCACTACATGCTAACATCCAACCTCGAAATATAAAAATATCATTAAACAGCCTGTAACACTTTTGCCAGTGTTGTGATGTTGGGAACAGCCACATTAGTACATTCCTGTGCCATAAAGGTCCAGACCTCTTAACAGAGACTTGTACTGTATATGGAAGGTAACATACTACCCATCCCGGATCCGGGAGCGTAAGCATAGCCTGAAACTAATTAGCATAACGCAGCGGACATAAATACCCCAAGAAAATGTTCCTTTTCATGAAAATCACAAATGAAATATATTGAGACACAGCTTAGCGTTTTGTTAATCACACTGTCATCTCAGATTTTCAAAATATGCTTTACAGCCAACGCTAGACAAGCATTTGTGTGAGTTTAACCTAGCATAGCATTATGCCCTGCTAGCAGCAGGCAACATTTTCATGAAAATAAGAAAAGCAATCAAATTAAATCATTTACCTTTGAAGAACTTCGGATGTTTTCACTCACGAGACTCCCAGTTAGATAGCAAATGTTCCTTTTTTCCAAAAATATTATTTTTGTAGGCGAAATAGCTCCGTTTGTTCTTCACGTTTGGCTGAGAAATCGACCGGAAAATGCGGTCACTACAACTCCGAACATTTTTCCAAATTAGCTCCATAATATCGACAGAAATATGGCAAATGTTGTTTGGAATCAATCCTCAAGGTGTTTTTCACATATCTATTGGATAATATATCCACCAGGACAATTGGTTTCTCATTAGAAGCGATTGGAATAATGGCTACCTCTGTACTTTATGCGAGATTTTCTCTGGGAGCATCATGTGACCACTTGCTCAATGTAGCCCCCTACGGGTATTCTTCAACATAAATGCGTAAAAATACGTCACAATGCTGTAGAGGAGTCATTGGCATGCAGCGCTTTCAAAATATGGGGCACTTCCTGATTGGATTTTTATCTGGGTTTCGCCTGTAACATCAGTTCTGTTGCACTCACAGACAATATCTTTGCAGTTTTGGAAACGTTAGTGTTTTCTATCCAAAGCTGTCAATTATATGCATCATCTTATATGCAGTCGAGCATCTTGTCGTGACAAAATATCCCGTTTAAAACAGGAACATTTTTTATCCAAAAATGAAATACCGCCCCCAGAGTTTCAAGAGGTTTTAAGTCTATCACTATGATTATTGTTTAATTATGTCTGTTTTCTCCCCCCTCTCTCTCTCTCTCTCTCTCTCTCTCTCTCTCTCTCTCTCTCTCTCACTCTCTCTATTCATCTCTCTCTCCCTCCCCCAGGGGTACCA
Source organism: Oncorhynchus tshawytscha (assembly GCF_018296145.1). Lineage (NCBI taxonomy): Eukaryota > Metazoa > Chordata > Actinopteri > Salmoniformes > Salmonidae > Oncorhynchus > Oncorhynchus tshawytscha. The sequence continues at coordinate 105,126 of NW_024609582.1, forward strand.
TGGTTCAAACATTGAACAATATGGAGGAGCTTAGAAATTCTTTGTTTGGTCGTCCCTCCCCAGGCACGGACTCAAGCTCCTTTTCTGGTTCGCCAACGATTACATCGTCTTCAAAAATGACAACCAGATGGTTGCAAATTACGACCCCGAAGAGGGAGACTTTGGTTTCCATCGCTTCAAGAACAGACTTGATTGTGAAAACAACGTATGCAAGAGGCTGCTTCCTTATGGTGGCCCATTCTATGAGGTGGGCAACCTCCACCTCACAGCATCTGATTCCATGCCTGAGTACGTCAGTGAGGACAACACTGGTGACATAGATACCAGCAACATGGACCGCCTCATCATCAGTATGCGTTCAGACAGGATAGTAGATAAGGTCTATGTGACCCAACACGAAGACCTGAGGAACTTCAACCCGGTCAACACCTATCGCATCAGCAGGGGGTTGCTCATGATCATATGTGGCCATCCATTGAGTAACTTCCTGGAACAGGCGGGCTATTCCGCCCATGAGCAAAATGTAATTATTGATCAGGGCATCGCCCCAGGGAGTCTGGGGATACCAGGATTGATATGGACGGTGGATCCAGAGCTCCACCCAGAGCTCCACCCAGCGCTCCACCCAGAGCTGCACCAGGCTTCTGGGAAAGCTACTGTACCATACTGTAACCAGGCTTCTGGGAAAGCTACTGTACCATACTGTAACCAGGCTTCTGGGAAAGCTACTGTACCATACTGTAACCAGGCTTCTGGGAAAGCTACTGTACCATACTGTAACCAGGCTTCTGGGAAAGCTACTGTACCATACTGTAGATCAGTGTCCTTTAGTCCTGGTCCTGGGGACCCTGAAGGGGGGAACTTTTTAGTTTATTACCCCAGCATATTGCTGTTCATTATGGTATGTTCATTTTCACTAATACATTTAGTCATTTATCAGACACTCTTATCCAGAGTGACTTCAGTGCATTAAACTAAAGGCAGATAAACAACAACATCCTGTATCACATAGGAAGTCAACTGTTTCTGTTACCATTACTGAGAGGGTTGTTGCTGTTGGGGTCTGCTATTGGCTAAAATACTTCTGTATTTTAAAATACAAACTACATGCATTTTAATTAAATACACTTCAAAATACACGTATTTTGTTGTTTATTTTTCAAACATTGATGTTTATGTTATTTTGTCATTGTATTTTGACATTTTCCTCTTTCCCTTGTTGTGATCAATGTAGTTTCCTCTTCACTTCAACCCAAAACATGTGATGACATTAAATCAATGTGGAAAAGGCTGATTGGATTTGCAAGTCAACTACATAAGACCATTTCATCTAGTGGCCGACAATGAATGCAACAAGTAATCATTCTCTAATTCTTTAGAGGCTAATTCATTGAGTCTATATACCAACTCTATACACCAATGAATGCAACAAGTAGTCATTCTCTAATTCTTTAGAGGCTAATTCATTGAGTCTATATACCAACTCTATACACCAAATCTATATACCAGTCTACCAAGTCTATATACCAGTCTACCAAGTCTATATACCAAATCTATATACCAGTCTAACAAGTCTATATACCAGTCTACCAAGTCTATATACCACATTTATATACCAGTCTACCAAGTCTATAAACCAAGTAATCATTCTCTAATTCTTTAGAGGCTAATTCATTGAGTCTATATACCAAATCTAGAGTCAATCTGATCTATGGTTCATGAGTAGATGTTTGAAGTATGTTTTAGCAGTAGCATGTGTGCTAACATGCATCTATATGTACAGTGAGGCATATTTAACATAGCAACAATTTTTTCTCAAAACCATTAAATACTAAAAATCTGAAGTGAATCTGATGTATGGCTCATAAAGGAGAAGATGGTTCCAAATGGTTTTGAACATTAGTTCTACATATGCAAATCATGATTTGTTAATAGTTTCCTTGTTTTTTTTAGAGATATCAGTACAACATTCAGTGTGGTTCATCTTAGAGACGTCCATGATAGGGATGACAAGTTTCAAGTTGATAGGCCACTGTGGAGTGGATTTACAGGGATTTAAATGGTAAAATCAGCTTTGTGTTGAAGATGTGTGTGGTTTAACGGCGCTGGTTGGAGCTGCATCCAGGGGCGGCAGGGTGGCCTAGTGGTTAGAGCGTTGGACTAGTAACCGAAAGGTTGCAAGTTCGAATCCCCGAGCTGACAAATCTGTCATTCTGCCCCTGAACAGGCAGTTAACCCACTGTTCCTAGGCCGTCATTGAAAATAAGAATTTGTTCTTAACTGACTTGCCTAGTAAAATAAAGGTAAAATAAAAAATTAAATAAAAATGTGTTTCTACATGATCCTCTCCCTCCACCTTGTGGCCACAGATGGAACAGCACTCCTGACTGAAGAGGAGAAAGAGATGGAGAGTGATGGAGAAAAACAAAGAGAGGTATGAAGACGCCGACACACATCAGGTCACGTTGATACAGCCTCCCTGTGTTATGTGGTCTAGTCCAGGCAGTATTATGTGGTGTAATCCAGGCAGTAGTATGTGGTGTAATCCAGGCAGTATTATATGGTGTAATCCAGGCAGTATTATATGGTGTAATCCAGGCAGTACTATGTGGTGTAATCCAGGCAGTACTATGTGTTGTAATCCAGGCAGTATTATGTGGTGTAATCCAGGCAGTATTATGTGGTGTAATCCAGGCAGTATTATATGTGTTGTGTGTTGTGTCATGTCTTTGGCTATTCCGGATTAAGTGATATGACATGCTATTCCATAAAATAATTTCTCCGTAATTAATATTACCTGATTGAGCTAATCATGTAAATGTAATTAACTAGAGAGTCGGGGCACCACAAAATAATATTTATAGAGCTGTTATCTTCCGAATAAACTCTTAAAGACCTAGTAATATTTTACATCAATAGCAGTCAATATTAATCGTCACCTTAATTCAGTCTCATCTGAAAGTTATAAATTCTTGGCTATCTTCACGAACCCTGGCTAACAAGATGAATCAGCAATACAAAATGGGGTTTAATTATTTATTTACTCAATACCTAACTAATCACACAGAATTACACATACACATAATTAATCATAACTTGATTACAAATTACGTCATAAAGGAAAACGTCCCTAGCGGGTTGAACAGATATGACAGCTTGTTACACAAAAGAAAAGGGGCTGGGTTTGAGTGAAAGAGCGGGAAGACTGAGGAACAAAGGCGAAGCTGTGCTATCGTACAGTATCTTATGCATTCTAAATTTGGAAAAGGAAAATGCGATAAATATTTACTCTGAGCTGCGCTTCAGTAGGTTGGTGGTAGATGGAAGGCCATGTTGTCAAACCGAGTCCTTTGTCCTTTGAAGAATGTCTCTGGTGGTCAATTGGATACGTTGTAGTAACGTCGTTGTGTGATAGACGGGATACTCTGTCTGTTCCTTCCTAACCCTCGTTTGCAGCTGCTGTTGGTAACTCAACGGCTAGGAGGCATCACTTCTGTAGTGAATAAGAGTTCAAAGTTCATACCATTCGCAACCAAAGCTCACGCTGATGTTGGCTTCGTTCTGTAGTTATTATCTGAACCATTCTGACATCGGACCGTCGTCCTCAAGTCCTCGGAACAGGAGGTTATATTGTCGTCAAGGCTTTATTTTGGAAGGGAGAGGAGGGCGTGTTTGAAATTTTTTATAGCCCATGTCCCTTCACAGGGCGGGCCACTGATTGAGCTGAGCCCTACCTTATGAAAACCCAAATCTCACATTTTAGAAGCTAAAATCACATTTCATCCCGTCACAAATCATTTCATATTCAAACATTTAAATTGAACAACAATTCCATGTGAATCCGTTAACTCTGATGTGTAGACTTTCCACTGTAGAGTTTATGTCATCTTATCATTGATGTGAATGTCTCAGATGACAACCGAACTGACATCATATTCATTAAGTACCACCGCATATGTTCAATTGGTCGGATTACCAGAATATAGTTCATTCCCCCCACCTTCTGATGTTCCCAGAATCTCTATGTTAACCAAGGGGTTTGCAAATGTAACATCAGTAGGGTAGAGGTATTTATGACTGTCATAAACCTACCCCCAGGCCAACGTCATGACAGTTGCATGTTGTTTTGTGTGTGTGTTGCGTTTAGCTTTTTGTGTGTGTGTGTGTTGCGTTTTGTGTGTGTGTTGAGTTTAGTGTGTGTTGCATGTTGTATATGTGCACATGTGTGTTGCTGATAAGTTGCTTCCTGGCTGAGAATCTGTTTATCAAGCACCACATTCATTCATCCCTCCATCCTCTCCTCCTCTTCTCCTCGTGCATCCATCACATGATACTGCATCATCACAAGGCCATGAGTGGTCAGCAGCGTCCTATGATGTCATATCCTGTCCCAGTAGTTCAAAGTTAAAAAAGCTTAATGTCCAACGAAGGGTTACACAAAGGAAGTGTCCAAAATGGCACCCTATTCCTTATTTAGTGCACTACTTTTAACCAGAGCCATGGCACCCTATTCCCTATTTAGTGCACTACTTTTAACCAGGGCCTTGGCACCCTATTCCCTATTTAGTGCACTACTTTTAACCAGGGCCTTGGCACCCTATTCCCTATTTAGTGCACTACTTTTGACCAGAGCCATGGCACCCTATTCCCTATTTATTGCACTACTTTTGACCAGGACCTTGGCACCCTATTCCTTATTTAGTGCACTACTTTTAACCAGAGCCATGGCACCCTATTCCCTACACAGTGCACTACTTTTGACCAGGGCCTTGGCACCCTATTCCTTATTTAGTGCACTACTTTTGACCAGGGCCATGGCACCCTATTCCCTACACAGTGCACTACTTTTGACCAGGGCCCATAATTCGGCTGCCTTTTGGGATGCAAACAGACAGCCTCAAACATCATCCGATCCCCACATCAGCCCTACGTCATTCTCATCCCTCTTCTGTCTTCCAGCTTTGCTCCTCATATCCTTTCACAACATTTGTTTTCAAATGAAAGGAGTTGAAAGGGGTTTTTATTTCTGTAGCTCTTTGTCTTTAGTAGAGTATTCACTGCCTTGGTGCCCCTGGCCGTTTGATCTGGCCCCTTGATCTGGGAGGTGGTGACGTGGCTGAGTTTACCCGATTCAGGAGCCTCCTGGCTGGGGAGGGCTCAGACCAGGCCAGCCTCCCTACACATCAGGTAGAACTGACCTCTCTCTGAGATGAGGTTGGAGGGAGAGTCCATCTCTGTGATCAGACCTCGGTCCATCACTATCACCCTGCAGAGAGGGAGAGGGGGAGAGAGAGGTTGAGGGAGAGAGAGAAGTAGAGGGAGGAAGGGAGAGAGAGAGTGAGGGAAAGATAGAGGGGAGAGAGGGAGAGGGAAGAAGAGAGAGAGGGAGAGGGAGAGCGAAGTAGAGAGAGAGACCATTCACTCTGATGTGTGTTCATATATATATATATATATATATATATATATATATATATATATATATATATATATATATATATATATATATATATACTGTGCCTTGCGAAAGTATTTGGCCCCCTTTAACTTTGCGACCTTTTGCCACATTTCAGGCTTCAAACATAAAGATATAAAACTGTATTTTTTTGTGAAGAATCAACAACAAGTGGGGCACAATCATGAAGTGGAACGACATTTGTTGGATATTTCAAACTTGTTTAACAAATCAAAAACTGAAAAATTGGGCGAGCAAAATTATTGTAGAGTCAACATGGGCCAGCATCCCTGTGGAACCCTTTCAACACCTTGTAGAGTCAACATGGGCCAGCATCCCTGTGGAACACTTTCAACACCTTGTAGAGTCAACATGGGCCAGCATCCCTGTGGAACACTTTCAACACCTTGTAGAGTCAACATGGGCCAGCATCCCTGTGGAACACTTTCAACACCTTGTAGAGTCAACATGGGCCAGCATCCCTGTGGAACACTTTCAACACCTTGTAGAGTCAACATGGGCCAGCATCCCTGTGGAACACTTTCAACACCTTGTGGAGTCCACGCCCTGACGAATTGAGGCTGTTCTGATGGCAAACGGGGGTGCAACTCAAAATTAGGAAGTTGTTCCGAATGTTTTATACAATGGAAGTGTATATAAATTACCTGGTTTAGTCCATGATAGTACTGAGTCAGTCTATATATTACCTGGTGTAGTCCATGATAGTACTGAGTTAGTCTATATATTACCTGGTGTAGTCCATGATAGTATTGAGTCTGTGTGCGATGGTCAGGACAGTGCAGTCATCAAACTGGGTTCTGATGGTGGACTGGATCAGGTTGTCTGTCTCCAGGTCCACAGCAGCTGTGGCCTCATCCAGAACCAAGATCTTCGTCTTCCTCAGGAGGGCTCGGGCCAGACACACCAGCTGGCGCTGACCCAGACTGGAGAGAGATTATGTTAATGGGAGAGAGAGAGAGAGAGAGAGATTATGTTAATGAGAGAGAGAGGGAGAGAGAGAGAGAGGGGAGAGAGAGAGATACAAAGAAAGGAGAGAGGGAAGGAAGGAGGGAAGAAGCGAGGGAAGAGAGAGAGAGATGAGATAGAGAGGAGAAAGTGAAGATGAGAGGGATGAGAGAGAGAGGACCAGATGACATCACAAGGAGGAATCGGGGGGGAGGGGGGAGTATAAAAAAAGTTACATAGAGTTACATAGAGTCTATAAAAAGTTACATTACATGTGTACCTGAGGTTCTCTCCTCCCTCTGAACACTCGTGGTTGAGTTTGTCCGGCAGGCAAGACACAAAGCTCTTGAGATGGGAGAGCTCCAGGGCTCTCCACACCTCCTCATCAGAGTAGCCATCGAAGGGGTCCAGATTCATCCTCAGAGACCCAGAGAACAGCACTGGGTCCTGGAGGAGGGAGGGAGGGAGAGGAAGAGAGAGAGGGGGGGGAGAGAGAACATTGCCATGAGGAACATTGCCATGCATACCATAATTACCTCTATGTTAGAGGATATCTCAGAGGCCTGCAGAAAGTGCATACCATAATTACCTCTATTTTTACCTGTGGTGTGTGTGTGTGTGTGTTTATTATATGTGTGTGTGTGTTACCTGTGGTGTGTGTGTGTGTGTTTATTATATGTGTGTGTGTGTTACCTGTGGTGTGTGTGTGTGTGTTTATTATATGTGTGTGTGTGTTACCTGTGTGTGTGTGTGTGTGTGTGTTTATTATATGTGTGTGTGTGTTACCTGTGGTGTGTGTGTGTGTGTGTGTTTATTATATATGTGTGTGTGTGTTACCTGTGGTGTGTGTGTGTGTGTTTATTGTATGTGTGTGTGTGTTACCTGTGTGTGTGTGTGTGTGTGTTTATTATATGTGTGTGTGTGTGTTACCTGTGGTGTGTGTGTGTGTGTTTATTATATGTGTGTGTGTGTGTTACCTGTGGTGTGTGTGTGTGTGTTTATTATATGTGTGTGTGTGTTACCTGTGGTGTGTGTGTGTGTGTGTGTTTATTATATGTGTGTGTGTGTTACCTGTGGTGTGTGTGTGTTTATTGTATGTGTGTGTTACCTGTGGTGTGTGTGTGTTTTATTGTATGTGTGTGTGTGTGTTACCTGTGGTATGATGGTGATCCTGGAGCGTAGCTCGTGCAGTCCGATCTGGGCGATGTTTATCCCGTCTATATAGATCTCTCCCTTCGCTGCTTCCAGAATCCGGAATATTCCCAATGCCAGAGACGACTTCCCTGCTCCAGTCCTGCCCACTATCCCAACCTGGAGAGAGGAGGGGAGGGGGAGGGAGAGGGAGAGAGAGAGGAGGGAGAAGGCAGAGAGAGAGAGGAGGAGGAGAGAAGGAGTGGGAGGGGAGTAGAGAGTGGGAGAGGAGGATAGAGGAGGAGGGAGGGGAGGAGAGAGTGGGGAGGATAGAGGAGGGGAGTGGGGGGGGGTAGAGAGTGGGAGAGGAGGATAGAGGAGGAGGAGGGTGGGGGGGAGGAGAGAGTGGGAGAGGAGGGAGGATAGAGAGTGGGAGGGGGAGAGGAGTGGGAGAGGAGGATAGAGGAGGAGGGAGGGGAGGAGAGTGGGACAGGAGGGAGGAGGAGGATAGAGGAGGAGAGAGTGGGAGGGAGGGGAGGAGAGAGTGGGAGAGGAGGGAGGAGAGAGTGGGAGGGAGGGGAGGAGAGAGAGTTTAGAAAGAATGAATCTTAACATTATCTCACTATAACACCATAAAACAGAGGACGCTTCCCAAAGGACCTGGTCTAAAGTAGTGCACTATGTAGGGAATAGGGTCTAAAGTAGTGCACTACATAGGGAATAGGGTCTAAAGTAGTGCACTATGTAGGGAATAGGGTCTAAAGTAGTGCACTATGTAGGGAATAGGGTGCTCTGGTAAACCAGTATCTCTATCTCCTACCTTATCTCTCTCCTGTCCAGTCCTATACCCATATCATCCTAACAACCTCATTACTCCATTATCTCCCTATAACACAGTATCTCTATCTCCTACCTTATCTCTCTCCTGTCCAGTCCTATACCCATATCCTCCTAACGACCTCATTACTCCATTATCTCCCTATAACACAGTATCTCTATCTCCTACCTTATCTCTCTCCTGTCCAGTCCTATATCCTCCATTATCTCCCTATAATACAGTATGTCTACCCCCGACCTTCTCTTTCTCCTGAATGCTGAGGGAAATTCCTTTCAGGGCCCAGTCCAGTCCTTTACGGTACTGCAGTCCGTATTCCTCCAGTTCTATGGTACCGTGGGTGGGCCAGGCCAGCGGGAGCATGCTGCCTTCTATGGTCCATGGAGCCTGGGCAGGGGAGGAGGGAGAGGAGGGGGACAGGTGATGGCATCCATAGAATTACATATTAGAACACTGGATCTCTGAGATGGTATCCATAGAATTACATATTAGAACACTGGATCTCTGTGATGGCATCCATAGAATTACATATTAGAACACTGGATCTCTGTGATGGTATCCATAGAATTACATATTAGAACACTGGATCTCTGTGATGGTATCCATAGAATTACATATTAGAACACTGGATCTCTGTGATGGCATCCATAGAATTACATATTAGAACACTGGATCTCTGTGATGTCATCTCCCATCAAGACCTCAGCAACAAGGCAACAGAAGGTGCTGTAATTAATTTAAAAACATTAACCACATCAGAAACACAGGCAGTTAATGAGAGCACAGAACAGTGAGATTATGTCTAGAAATAAACACACATTTTCATTCATTAAAACTATTTTTAAACTACGACTGTCCCATTGAGATAAATAATATTTCATTCTTTAGAAGATCACATTTTCAAGTGGCACCTGACGAGTAAACTAGATCCTCTCTATGAGGGTAGGATAGTATAGTTTTCACCTGACCAGTGAACTAGATCCTCTCTGTGAGGGGTAGGATAGTTTTCACCTGACCAGTGAACTAGATCCTCTCTATGAGGGTAGGATAGTAATAGTTTACACCTGACCAGTGAAATAGATCCTCTCTGTGAGGGGTAGGATAGTATAGTTTACACCTGACCAGTGAACTAGATCCTCTCTTTGAGGGGTAGGATAGTATAATTTACACCTGACCAGTAAACTAGATCCTCTCTGTGAGGGGTAGGATAGTATAGTTTACACCTGACCAGTAAAATAGATCCTCTCTATGAGGGGTAGGATAGTATAGTTTACACCTGACCAGTAAACTAGATCCTCTCTTTGAGGGTAGGATAGTATAGTTTACACCTGACCAGTGAACTAGATCCTCTCTTTGAGGGGTAGGATAGTATAGTTTACACCTGACCAGTAAACTAGACCTGACCAGTAAACTAGATCCTCTCTTTGAGGGGTAGGATAGTATAGTTTACACCTGACCAGTAAACTAGATCCTCTCTGTGAGGGGTAGGATAGTATAGTTTACACCTGACCAGTAAAGTATCTCCTTTATATGAGGGTAGGATAGTATAGTTTACACCTGACCAGTGAACTAGATCCTCTCTTTGAGGGGTAGGATAGTATAGTTTACACCTGACCAGTAAACTAGATCCTCTCTTTGAGGGTAGGATAGTATAGTTTTACAGCCACTCACCTCCTTTGGTGTGTCAGCGTACTCCTTAACTCTCTCCACGGACACAATGTTGTTCTCTACATCAGTCCAGGACCTCACGATCCAGCTCAGAATACCTGTCACCTACACATCACAGGTTGTCACAGGTTACTGCTGTGTGTGTGTGTCTGTGTGTGTGTGTGTTTGTTTGTTTGTTTGTTTGTTTGTTTGTTTGTACCTGTAGTGAGTGTGACACAGCCAGTCCTACTATACCAGGGCTCAGTGTGTCTCTGCCCATCACAGCTAAGGTGGCTGCTGCCAGCACCAACAGATTCCCCAGGAACTCTAGGTTCACAGCCAGCCACCTGGACACACACACACACATGTAACAGAAGACAGAGCGATCAGAGAGGAACATGTTCCAGGAACTCGAGGTTCACCTGCAGACTGCGCAGGTCAGAGGTCAGGGGTTAAGATGACACAGGGGTCATAGCTCAGGTGCCTTATGTATCAAACGTATCAGAGTAGTATCCAGGATTCATTTTTTTCCATTTGGATCACAATGAACAAGATTCCATGGACAGGAAGGGAACTGATCCCTACTCTCATAGAAAACAGGATTCCCTGGACAGGAAGGGAACTGATCCCTACTCTCATAGAAAACAGGATTCCCTGGACAGGAAGGGAACTGATCCCTACCCTCATAGAAAACAGGATTCCCTGGACAGGAAGGGAACTGATCCCTACCCTCATAGAAAACAGGATTCCCTGGACAGGAAGGGAACTGATCCCTACTCTCATAGAAAACAGGATTCCCTGGACAGGAAGGGAACTGATCCCTACTCTCATAGAAAACAGGATTCCCTGGACAGGAAGGGAACTGACCCCTACCCTCATAGAAAACAGGATTCCATGGACAGGAAGGGAATTGACCCCTACCCTCATAGAAAACAGGATTCCATGGACAGGAAGGGAACTGATCCCTACTCTCATAGAAAACAGGATTCCATGGACAGGAAGGGAATTGACCCCTACCCTCATAGAAAACAGGATTCCATGGACAGGAAGGGAACTGAACCCTACTCTCATAGAAAACAGGATTCCCTGGACAGGAAGGGAATTGATCCCTACTCTCATAGAAAACAGGAATCCAAAAGGGTTATTCGTCTGTCCCCATAGAGGAACGCCTTTTGGGTTCCAGGTAGAACTCTTTTGAGTTCCAGGTAGAACCCTCTTGGGTTCCAGGTAGAACTCTTTTGGGTTCCAGGTAAAATTCCTTTCGGTTCCAGGTAGAACTCCTTTCGGTTCCAGGTAGAACCATCTGTAAAAACGTTTCTACATGGAACCCAAAAGGGTTATACCTGCAACCTTTAAGGGTTCTTCAGAGGGTTCTCCTATGGGAACAGCCGGAGAACCCTTGACGGTTCTAGATTAGCCTAACTACTCTGAGATGCTTGGTACATACCACACCAGATTACAGTGACTACTGCAGTTAGTTAGATAATACACCACACCAGATTACAGTGACTACTGCAGTTAGTTAGATAATACACCACACCAGATTAGTTAGTGACTGACACCAGATAATACATACCACACCAGATTACAGTGACTACTTACTAGTTACCACACCAGATTACAGTGACTACTGCAGTTAGTTAGATAATACATACCACACCAGATTACAGTGACTACTGCAGTTAGTTAGATAATACACCACACCAGATTACAGTGACTGCTGTAGTTAGTTAGATAATACACACCACACCAGATTACAGTGACTACTGCAGTTAGTTAGATAATACATACCACACCAGATTACAGTACTGCAGTTAGTTAGCTAATACACCACACCAGATTACAGTGACTACTGCAGTTAATTAGATAATACACCACACCAGATTACAGTGACTACTGCAGTTAGTTAGATAATACACCACACCAGATTACAGTGACAACTGTAGTTAGTTAGATAATACACCACACCAGATTACAGTACTGTGGTTAATTAGATACTGTGGTTAGTTAGATATTACACCACACCAGATTACAGTGACTACTGTAGTTAGTTAGATAATACACCACACCAGATTACAGTACTGTGGTTAATTAGATAATACACCACACCAGATTACAGTACTGTAGTTAATCAGATTAAGGTCCCATGTTCTATCCATGTAATCATAGACTTTTCATAATTTCAAATATGTTAACATTAGTCAAAAATACTTGTAGAAAGCATGTAGAACACCTACACCTACCTGGTGGCTACGAAGCGGGGGAAGTACGCTGTCTGGTTGTGGTCAATGCGTCCGTTAGCCTGCAGGATGAAGCGCTCCTGCTCTGAGAAGGCCCTGACCACACTGGCCCCCTGGACCGTCTCATTGAAGTGGGTGTAGATGGGAGAACGACTGACTGCCTCTAGCCGACGGAGCTGGCACGATGTTGCCACGTAAAAACTCTACAGGAGAGATGGGGGTCGGGGGGGGGGGGGTATATAGAAGGCAAATTAATCTTAGTCTGACTGGCAGACAGATATTCAGAGGGACAGGCAGGCAGGCAGGCATTCAAAGGGGCAGGCAAGCAGGCATTCAAAGGGGCAGGCAGGCATTCAACCGGGAAGGCAGGCATTCAGAGGGACAGACAGGCAGGCAGACAGACATTTAGAGGGACAGACAGGCAGGCAGGCAGACATTCAGAGGGACAGACAGGCAGGCAGGCAGACATTTAGAGGGACAGACAGGCAGGCAGGCAGACATTCGGAGGGACAGACAGGCAGGCAGACAGACATTTAGAGAGACAGACAGGCAGGCAGACATTTAGAGAGACAGACAGGCAGACAGACAGACAGACAGACAGGCAGACAGACAGGCAGGACAGGCAGACAGGCAGGCAGACAGGCAGACAGGCAGACAGACAGACAGACAGACAGACAGACAGACAGACAGACAGACAGACAGACAGACAGACAGACAGACAGACAGACAGAGACAGACAGGCAGACAGACAGACAGACAGACTGTATTTTACAGACAGATTGACCCTGTGAAGAGGATCTGGGTTCTAGTAATGTATATTTGATTGTCTGGAATTTAAAATAATTTTCTCTCTATTTGAGTATTTTCAAATCCACAACCCAACGTAAATATTTCAGTATTTCAATGGCTATTTTTATAAAACCAAATAGTCTACCAAATTGTATTTGAGAGTATTTTCAAATACTTATTTCAAATACTATTCAAATACCTGGGTTAAATGCATGGGCAAATAATATCCAAGTGTATTTACAAATACGTTCAAATATTAAATATGAATACTTACTTCATACGTATGTGGAAATAATTGAGATATTTTACATAGTATTTAACCCAGCTCTACTGTAATCCTACCTGTATGAATGAAATACTACTTGAACCCAGCTCTACTGTAATCCTACCTGTATGAATGAAATAGTATTGAACCCAGCTCTACTGTAATCCTACCTGTATGAATGAAATAGTATTGAACCCAGCTCTACTGTATTCCTACCTGTATGAATGAAATAGTATTGAACCCAGCTCTACTGTAATCCTACCTGTATGAATGAAATAGTATTTGAACCCAGCTCTACTGTAATCCTACCTGTATGAATGAAATAGTATTTGAACCCAGCTCTACTGTAATCCTACCTGTATGAATGAAATACTATTTGAACCCAGCTCTACTGTAATCCTACCTGTATGAATGAAATAGTATTTGAACCCAGCTCTACTGTAATCCTACCTGTATGAATGAAATAGTATTGAACCCAGCTCTACTGTAATCCTACCTGTATGAATGAAATAGTATTGAACCCAGCTCTACTGTAATCCTACCTGTATGAATGAAATAGTATTGAACAGCCAGTAATCCTACCTGTATGAATGAAATAGTATTGAACCCAGCTCTACTGTAATCCTACCTTATGGATGAAATAGTATTGAACCCAGCTCTACTGTAATCCTACCTTATGGATGAAATAGTATTGAACCCAGCTCTACTGTAATCCTACCTGTATGAATGAAATAGTATTGAACCCAGCTCTACTGTAATCCTACCTGTATGAATGAAATACTATTTGAACCCAGCTCTACTGTAATCCTACCTGTATGAATGAAATAGTATTTGAACCCAGCTCTACTGTAATCCTACCTGTATGAATGAAATACTATTTGAAACCAGCTCTACTGTAATCCTACCTGTATGAATGAAATAGTATTTGAACCCAGCTCTACTGTAATCCTACCTGTATGAATGAAATAGTATTTGAACCCAGCTCTACTGTAATCCTACCTGTATGAATGAAATACTATTTGAACCCAGCTCTACTGTAATCCTACCTGTATGAATGAAATAGTATTGAACCCAGCTCTACTGTAATCCTACCTGTATGAATGAAATACTATTTGAAACCAGCTCTACTGTAATCCTACCTGTATGAATGAAATAGTATTTGAACCCAGCTCTACTGTAATCCTACCTGTATGGATGAAATAGTATTTGACCTCAGCTCTACTGTAATCCTACCTGTATGGATGAAATAGTATTTGACCTCAGCTCTACTGTAATCCTACCTGTATGAATGAAATAGTATTTGAACCCAGCTCTACTGTAATCCTACCTGTATGAATGAAATAGTATTTGAACCCAGCTCTACTGTAATCCTACCTGTATGAATGAAATAGTATTGAACCCAGCTCTACTGTAATCCTACCTGTATGAATGAAATAGTATTGAACCCATCTCTACTGTAATCCTACCTGTATGAATGAAATAGTATTGAACCCATCTCTACTGTAATCCTACCTGTATGAATGAAATAGTATTGAACCCATCTCTACTGTAATCCTACCTGTATGAATGAAATAGTATTGAACCCATCTCTACTGTAATCCTACCTGTATGAATGAAATAGTATTGAACCCATCTCTACTGTAATCCTACCTGTATGAATGAAATAGTATTGAACCCAGCTCTACTGTAATCCTACCTGTATGAATGAAATACTATTTGAACCCAGCTCTACTGTAATCCTACCTGTATGAATGAAATAGTATTGAACCCAGCTCTACTGTAATCCTACCTGTATGAATGAAATAGTATTTGAACTCAGCTCTACTGTAATCCTACCTGTATGAATGAAATAGTATTTGAACCCAGCTCTACTGTAATCCTACCTGTATGAATGAAATAGTATTGAACCCAGCTCTACTGTAATCCTACCTGTATGAATGAAATAGTATTTGAACCCAGCTCTACTGTAATCCTACCTGTATGAATTAAATACTATTTGAACCCAGCTCTACTGTAATCCTACCTGTATGAATGAAATAGTATTTGAACTCAGCTCTACTGTAAACCTACCTGTATGAATGAAATAGTATTTGAACTCAGCTCTACTGTAATCCTACCTGTATGAATGAAATAGTATTGAACCCAGCTCTACTGTAATCCTACCTGTATGAATGAAATAGTATTTGAACTCAGCTCTACTGTAATCCTACCTGTATGAATGCGTAGAGCAGTGTGAGCGGCAGCAGAACCACCCCAGCGAAGGGCATGGCCACCAGAACGATGATGCAGACCTCTAGCAGTTTGAACAGGTATCCCAGCATCATCTTCAGACCATCAGGGATCATACAGTCAATGGCATCCACCTAGAATAATTATTACAATTCATGGTATTTAGCATACGAGTTACATATACCATGACGACTATGACTACTATCACAACTACTACAACTACTACTACTACTATTACAACTACTATCACAACTACTACAACCACTACTACGACTATTACAACTACTATCACAACTACTATTACAACTACTACAACTACTACAACGACTATTACAACTACTACAAACACTACTACTACAATTACGACAACTACTACTACTACTATCACAACTACTGCTACTATTACAACTACTATTACAACTACTACAATAACTACTACTACTACTACAACCACTACTACTACTATTACAACTACTGCTATTACAACTACTACAACTACTACTACTATTACAACGACTATTACAACTACTACAACCACTACTACTACAATTACGACAACTACTACTACTACTATTACAACTACTATCACAACTACTACTACTATTACAACTACTATTACAACTACTACTACTATTACAACTAATACTATTACAACTACTACTACTACTATTACAACTACTATCACAACTACTACTACTATTACAACTAATACTATTACAACTACTACTACTATTACAACTACTGCTACTATTACAACTACTACTATTACTACTACTACTATACTACTACTATTCATACTACTACTACTACTACTATTCATACTACTCCTACTACTACTATTCATACTACTACTACTACTACTACTATTCATACTACTACTACTACTACTACTACTACTATACTACTACTATTCACATCCTAGGTTCCCTGAGGATGTGTCTTTGAAAAAGGCCATGAGAAACGAAGCACGCGCGCACACACACACACACACACACACACACACACACACACACACACACACACACACACACACACACACACACACACTGAACCCACCTCCTTGGAGAAGCGGTTCAGCAGGTTCCCTGAGGGTGTGACCTCGAAGAAGGCCATGGGGGAACGCAGGACGTTGTTGAGGAGGTCTAGGTGGAGGTGACGAGAAGCGATTATCCCCCCCAGAGAGATGGCCACTGTGGTGCCAAAGATAGACACACCTAGATGGGGAGAGATAGGGAGGGGAGTTAGAGTAATGAAGGAATGGGGGAGAGATAGGGAGAGAGGTTAGAGAAATGACGGAATGTGGGAGAGATAGGGAGAGGGGTTAGAGAAATGAAGGAATGGGGAGAGAGGTTTGAGGAATGAAGGAATGTGGGAGAGATAGGGAGAGAGGTTAGAGAAATGAAGGAATGGGGAGAGATAGGGAGAGAGGTTAGAGAAATTAAGGAATGTGGGAGAGATAGGGAGACTGGTTAGAGAAATGAAGGAATGGGGAGAGATAGGGAGAGGGGTTAGAGAAATTAAGGAATGTGGGAGAGATAGGGAGACTGGTTAGAGAAATGAAGGAATGGGGAGAGAGGTTAGAGAAATGAAGGAATGGGGAGAGATAGGGAGAGAGGTTAGAGAAATTAAGGAATGTGGGAGAGATAGGGAGACTGGTTAGAGAAATGAAGGAATGGGGAGAGATAGGGAGAGGGGTTAGAGAAATGAAGGAATGGGGAGAGAGGTGAGAGAAATGAAGGAATGGGGAGAGAGGTCAGAGAAATGAAAGAATGGGGAGAGAGGTCAGAGAAATTAAGGAATGGGGAGAGAGGTCAGAGAAATTAAGGAATGGGGAGAGAGGTCAGAGAAATTAAGGAATTGGGGAGAGGGAAAGAGGTCAGAGAAATGAAGGAGTGGTGGGAGAGAGGGGGACCACACCTGTCTAACCACACTTGTCTAACCACACCTGTCTCAATGACACCTCCCTAACCTTACCTGTCTAACCACACCTGTCTAACCACACCTGCTTAACCACACCTGCTTAACCACACCTGTCTAACCACACCTGCTTAACCACACCTGTCCAACAACACTTGTCAAACCACACCTGTCCAACCCTGCAGCTCAGGTACAGGTCTTTAGTGACATCATCATAATCCTCCTTGCCCCACCCCTAACCCACCTTGAGCAAACCCCAGGGCTCCGAACACGCCCAGTTTCAGGTCTGTGTCAATCTGGGTGCCGTTGATGATTGGATCGTCGGCCCAGACGCTAAGCCAATAGTTGTAGGCGAGGGAGGCGGCCTGCTGGAACGCATACAGGAAGACTATGGGGATGATCAGAGCCAGACCGATGGTCCTGAAGTACTCCACGTACATCTCTAGTTTCACCTAGAGGGAGAGGGAGAGAGAGAGAGAGAGAAGGACAAAGAGAGAGAGAGACAGAAAGAGAGGAGAGAGAGAGAGAGAAGGACAAAGAGAGAGAGAGACAGAGAGAGAGGAGAGAGAGAAGGACAAAGAGAGAGAGAGAGAGAGAGAGAGAAAGAGAGAAGGACAAAGAGAGAGAGAGACAGAGAGAGAGGAGAGAGAGAGAGAGAAGGACAAAGAGAGAGAGAGACAGAGAGAGAGAAGGACAAAGAGAGAGAGAGACAGAAAGAGAGAGTAGTAGGTATGTGTCAGTAGGTATGTGTCAGTACTGTACTACTCACCTTGTCTGTAATCTGTCAGTAGTTATGTGTCAGTACTGTACTACTCACTCTTCCTGTGTTGGCCTTGTCAGCCTCTGTCAGTTTCCCCAGGACTTCCTGCTTCTGGTCCTCTGTGTCTGAGATGGCCTCCATGGTCTGAATACTGGCACTACTCATCATGTCTCCACTGAGAGAGAGAGCGAGAGAGAGAAAGAGAGAAAATAGAGAGAGAGAAAATAGAGAGAAGAGAGAGAGAGGGGGGGGGGAGAGAGGAGAGAGAGAGAGAGAGAGAGAGAAAGAAGAGGGAGAGAGAGAGAGAGAGAGAGAGAGAGAGAGAGAAAGAAGAGGGAGAGAGAGAGAGAGAGAGAGAGAGAGAGAGAGAGGGAGAGAGAGAGAGAGAGAGAGAAGGGGGAGAGAGAGAGAGAGAGAAGGACAAAGAGAGAGAGAGACAGAAAGAGAGGAGAGAGAGAGAGAGAAGGACAAAGAGAGAGAGAGACAGAGAGAGAGGAGAGAGAGAAGGACAAAGAGAGAGAGAGAGAGAGAGAGAGAGAAAGAAGAGGGAGAGAGAGAGAGAGAGAGAAGAGGGTGAGAGAGAGAGAGAGAGAGGGAGAGAGAGAGAGAGAGAGAGAAGGGGGGGAGAGAGAGAGAGAGAGAATAGGTAAAAATGAGAATTGGTAAGACCTGTCCCCCCCAGGGAGCTTTCTTGGAGCAGTGTTAAGCTGTCTGGCTCATGAACCTGGTACTGCCGACCCCAAATACCACAGCTAAGATGAACCCTCCTGTTGGCGACTCTCAGTGTGTTTGTTGAAGGTCAGGAGTCATACCTAATGAGCTGCTCCTGAGAAAGATCTATGGAGAAGTCTGTCATACTCAGACGAGATACCGACTTCCTGGTTCCTGTAAACAACCACAACAACATGATGTCAGCATAGTATAGACACGGGTCCTTCCTTCCTTTCAGATGAAGGCTCAGTTTGGTAGTAATATCATGACAGAGTTCAGGCTAGGTAATGGAATGAGGAGCTCAGTTTGGTAGTAATATCATGACAGAGTTCAGGCTAGGTAATGGAATGAGGAGCTCAGTTTGGTAGTAATATCATGACAGAGTTCAGGCTAGGTAATGGAATGAGGAGCTCAGTTTGGTAGTAATATCATGACAGAGTTCAGGCTAGGTAATGGAATTAGGAGCACAGTTTGGTAGTAATATCATGACAGAGTTCAGGCTAGGTAATGGAATTAGGAGCTGTTTGGTAGTAATATCATGACAGAGTTCAGGCTAGGTAATGGAATTAGGAGCTCAGTTTGGTAGTAATATCATGACAGAGTTCAGGCTAGGTAATGGAATTAGGAGCACAGTTTGGTAGTAATATCATGACAGAGTTCAGGCTAGGTAATGGAATGAGGAGCTCAGTTTGGTAGTAATATCATGACAGAGTTCAGGCTAGGTAATGAAATGAGGAGCTCAGTTTGGTAGTAATATCATGACAGAGTTCAGGCTAGGTAATGGAATGAGGAGCTCAGTTTGGTAGTAATATCATGACAGAGTTCAGGCTAGGTAATGGAATTAGGAGCTGTTTGGTAGTAATATCATGACAGAGTTCAGGCTAGGTAATGGAATTAGGAGCTCAGTTTGGTAGTAATATCATGACAGAGTTCAGGCTAGGTAATGGAATTAGGAGCACAGTTTGGTAGTAATATCATGACAGAGTTCAGGCTAGGTAATGGAATTAGGAGCACAGTTTGGTAGTAATATCATGACAGAGTTCAGGCTAGGTAATGGAATGAGGAGCTCAGTTTGGTAGTAATATCATGACAGAGTTCAGGCTAGGTAATGGAATGAGGAGCTCAGTTTGGTAGTAATATCATGACAGAGTTCAGGCTAGGTAATGGAATTAGGAGCTGTTTGGTAGTAATATCATGACAGAGTTCAGGCTAGGTAATGGAATTAGGAGCTCAGTTTGGTAGTAATATCATGACAGAGTTCAGGCTAGGTAATGGAATTAGGAGCACAGTTTGGTAGTAATATCATGACAGAGTTCAGGCTAGGTAATGGAATTAGGAGCACAGTTTGGTAGTAATATCATGACAGAGTTCAGGCTAGGTAATGGAATGAGGAGCTCAGTTTGGTAGTAATATCATGACAGAGTTCAGGCTAGGTAATGGAATTAGGAGCACAGTTTGGTAGTAATATCATGACAGAGTTCAGGCTAGGTAATGAAATGAGGAGCTCGGTTTGGTAGTAATATCATGACAGAGTTCAGGCTAGGTAATGAAATGAGGAGCTCGGTTTGGTAGTAATATCATGACAGAGTTCGGGCTAGGTAATGGAATTAGGAGCACAGTTTGGTAGTAATATCATGACAGAGTTCAGGCTAGGTAATGAAATGAGGAGCTCGGTTTGGTAGTAATATCATGACAGAGTTCAGGCTAGGTAATGAAATGAGGAGCTCGGTTTGGTAGTAATGTCATGACAGAGTTCGGGCTAGGTAATGGAATTAGGAGCTGTTTGGTAGTAATATCATGACAGAGTTCAGGCTAGGTAATGAAATGAGGAGCTCAGTTTGGTAGTAATATCATGACAGAGTTCAGGCTAGTTAATGAAATGAGGAGCTCGGTTTGGTAGTAATGTCATGACAGAGTTCGGGCTAGGTAATGGAATGAAGAGCTCAGTTTGGTAGTAATATCATGACAGAGTTCAGGCTAGGTAATGAAATGAGGAGCTCGGTTTGGTAGTAATATCATGACAGAGTTCAGGCTAGGTAATGAAATGAGGAGCTCGGTTTGGTAGTAATGTCATGACAGAGTTCGGGCTAGGTAATGGAATTAGGAGCTGTTTGGTAGTAATATCATGACAGAGTTCAGGCTAGGTAATGAAATGAGGAGCTCAGTTTGGTAGTAATATCATGACAGAGTTCAGGCTAGTTAATGAAATGAGGAGCTCGGTTTGGTAGTAATGTCATGACAGAGTTCGGGCTAGGTAATGGAATGAAGAGCTCAGTTTGGTAGTAATATCATGACAGAGTTCAGCCTAGGTAATGAAATGAGGAGCTCAGTTTGGTAGTAATATCATGACAGAGTTCAGGCTAGGTAATGAAATGAGGAGCTCAGTTTGGTAGTAATATCATGACAGAGTTCGGGCTAGGTAATGAAATGAGGAGCTCAGTTTGGTAGTAATATCATGACAGAGTTCGGGCTAGGTAATGAAATGAGGAGCTCAGTTTGGTAGTAATATCATGACAGAGTTCGGGCTAGGTAATGAAATGAGGAGCTCAGTTTGGTAATATCATGACAGAGTTCGGGCTAGGTAATGAAATGAGGAGCTCAGTTTGGTAGTAATATCATGACAGAGTTCGGGCTAGGTAATGAAATGAGGAGCTCAGTTTGGTAGTAATATCATGACAGAGTTCGGGCTAGGTAATGAAATGAGGAGCTCAGTTTGGTAGTAATATCATGACAGAGTTCGGGCTAGGTAATGAAATGAGGAGCTCAGTTTGGTAGTAATATCATGACAGAGTTCGGGCTAGGTAATGAAATGAGGAGCTCAGTTTGGTAATATCATGACAGAGTTCGGGCTAGGTAATGAAATGAGGAGCTCGGTTTGGTAGTAATATCATGACACCACCAATCAAAGCAATATTATTGACTAAACGTTCAAATCCTTTTGTTGCAGGCTTATTTTGCGGCGACAATAATGGTCAAATTAAGATCCTACACATGTAGTTTGTTTTGAATGAACATCTGCTAAACTCCTCTTTAGCCAATCGAAACACTGCTTGATCACCAGGTGGTTGCAGCCTGTTGAATGTGTTCCATCTCTCTCCTCACCTCTGTGTGAGCGCTCCTTGCGCTCGTTCCCGGCGAAGAGTCTTATGAACTCAGCGAAGGCCCCGTCACGTGCCATCAGCTCCAGGTAGGATCCCATCTCAGTGATCTCTCCCTCCACCAACACCAGGATCAGATCTGCCTGGGGCAGGAAGCTCAGACCGTGGGTCACCAGGACACGAGTCTGAAGGTTTAGAGAGAACACATGGTAGTCAGAAGGTTTATAGAGAACACATGGAAGTCTGAAGGTTTAGAGAACACATGGTAGTCTGAAGGTTTAGAGAACACATGGTAGTCTGAAGGTTTAGAGAACACATGGTAGTCGGAAGGTTTAGAGCACACATGGTAGTCTGAAGGTTTAGAGCACACATGGTAGTCTGAAGGTTTAGAGAACACATGGTAGTCAGAAGGTTTAGAGAACACATGGTAGTCAGAAGGTTTAGAGAACACATGGTAGTCAGAAGGTCTAGAGAACACATGGTAGTCAGAAGGTCTAGAGAACACATGGTAGTCAGAAGGTTTAGAGAACACATGGTAGTCTGAAGGTCTAGAGAACACATGGTAGTCAGAAGGTTTAGAGAGAACACATGGTAGTCAGAAGGTTTAGAGAGAACACATGGTAGTCAGAAGGTTTAGAGAGAACACATGGTAGTCTGAAGGTCTAGAGAACACATGGTAGTCAGAAGGTTTAGAGAACACATGGTAGTCAGAAGGTTTAGAGAGAACACATGGTAGTCAGAAGGTTTAGAGAGAACACATGGTAGTCAGAAGGTTTAGAGAGAACACATGGTAGTCTGAAGGTCTAGAGAACACATGGTAGTCAGAAGGTCTAGAGAACACATGGTAGTCAGAAGGTTTAGAGAGAACACATGGTAGTCTGAAGGTCTAGAGAACACATGGTAGTCAGAAGGTCTAGAGAACACATGGTAGTCAGAAGGTTTAGAGAGAACACATGGTAGTCTGAATGTCTAGAGAACACATGGTAGTCAGACTGCATAAATCAGAAACAGTCTTAGGCTGGGATTCAATACCAGTTTGTCAGCGATGCACGTTTTAAAAGCACTGTTCCCTCTGTTCACAATGAGACCACATTTCCCCGAAATTACTTTTAATTGGAGTATTGTCCAAATCTGGGATCATATTGAATCCCAGCGATACAGCAGAGAGTTAACACACACACACACAGAACACTCAACACTCAACACTCACACACCACTGTTGTCTGTTAAATATTAACCTGGTCTTTGAGCAGTCCTTCAGCACCAAACACCCTCTCAAAGATGTGTTGACCCACGTGGGTGTCGACGGCCGACAGAGGGTCGTCTAGGAGATAGACGTCAGCCTTCCTGTACACGGCCCTGGCCAGACTGACTCTCTGCTTCTGACCACCTGATAGATTCAGACCCTGGGAGGAGGGGGAAAGGGAGTGAGAGGAGGAGGGAGAGAGAGGGGAGGGGGAGAAAGAGTGTGAGGGGGAGGGAGGGGGAGAAGGAGAAGGAGAAGGAGAAGGAGTGTGAGGGGGAGGGAGAGAGGGGAGGTAGGGGAGAGAGAGGGGGGAGGGGGAGAAGGAGAAGGGGGAGAGATAGAGAGAGAGTGGGAGGGAGAGACAGAAGGGAGACACAGGGAGAGAGATGGGGAGGGAGGGGGAGGAGGAGAAGGAGGGGGAGGATGGAGAGGGAGGGAGAGATAGAGAGAGGGAGGGAGAGACAGAAGGGAGACACAGGGAGAGAGATGGGGAGGGGGAGGGAGGGGGAGGATGGAGAGGGAGGGAGAGATAGAGAGAGGGAGGGAGGGAGAGGGGGAGGGAGGGGGAGAAGGAGAAGGAGGGGGAGGATGGAGAGGGAGGGAGAGAGAGAGAGGGAGGGGGAGGGAGGGGGAGGAGGAGAAGGAGGGGGAGGATGGGAGGATGGAGAGGGAGGGAGAGACAGAAGGGAGACACAGGGAGAGAACATATCAGTTAGTGGCCAGACTGACTCTCTGCTTCTGACCCCCTGATAGGTTCAGACTCTGGGGAGAGAAAGGACAACCTTAATTTAATGATTCGTTTCTCTATCTGCAGGATAAAACCTTCATGAGGTAAAGTAAACTATACTCATACAAGTAAATGAACGAATGAACGGACGTATACATGAATCAACTAATGAATGAATGAATCAACTAATGAATGAATGAATCAACTAATTAACTCTCCTTCCAGACTCATATCAAACATCTCCAATCAAAAATCAAATCAAGAGTCGGCTTTCTATTCCGCAACAAAGCCTCCTTCACTCACGCCGCCAAGCTTACCCTAGTAAAACTGACTATCCTACCAATCCTCGACTTCGGCGATGTCATCTACAAAATGGCTTCCAACACTCTACTCAGCAAACTGGATGCAGTATATCACAGTGCCATCCGTTTTGTCACTAAAGCACCTTATACCACCCACCACTGCGACTTGTATGCTCTAGTCGGCTGGCCCTCGCTACATATTCGTCGCCAGACCCACTGGCTCCAGGTCATCTACAAGTCCATGCTAGGTAAAGCTCCGCCTTATCTCAGTTCACTGGTCACGATGGCAACACCCATCCGTAGCACACGCTCCAGCAGGTGTATCTCACTGATCATCCCTAAAGCCAACACCTCATTTGGCCGCCTTTCGTTCCAGTACTCTGCTGCCTGTGACTGGAACGAATTGCAAAAATCGCTGAAGTTGGAGACTTTTATCTCCCTCACCAACTTCAAACATCAGCTATCTGAGCAGCTAACCGATTGCTGCAGCTGTACATAGTCTATTGGTAAATAGCCCACCCATTTTCACCTACCTCATCCCCATACTGTTTTTATTTATTTACTTTTCTGCTCTTTTGCACACCAATATCTCTACCTGTACATGACCATCTGATCATATATCACTCCAGTGTTAATCTGCAAAATTGTAACTATTCGTCTACCTCCTCATGCCTTTTGCACACATTGTACATTGTATATAGACTCCCCCTTTGTTTTCTACTGTGTTATTGACTTGTTAATTTGTTTATTCCATGTGTAACTCTGTGTTGTCTGCTCACACTGCTATGCTTTATCTTGGCCAGGTCGCAGTTGTAAATGAGAACTTGTTCTCAACTAGCCTACCTGGTTAAATAAAGGTGAAATAAAAAAATAAAAAAATAAAAAATGAATGAATCAACTAATGAATGAATGAATCAACTAATGAATGAATGAATCAACTAATTAATTAATGAATCAACTAATGAATGAATGAATCAACTAATGAATGAATGAATCAACCAATGAATGAATGAATCAACTAATGAATGAATGAATCAACTAATTAATGAATGAATGAATCAACTAATGAATGAATGAATCAACTAATTAATGAATGAATCAACTAATGAATGAATGAATCAACTGATCAACCAATCAAACAATCAGGGATCACACAGTAAAGAACAGGGATGTTGCTGAACCTTCTCCCGATCTAAACCTAACCCTAACCTTAACCTTAACCTTAACCCTAACCCCCACCAGACCCCTCCTGTCCTCACCTCTCCCTGATCTAACCCCCACCAGACCCCCTCCTGTCCTCACCTACTCCCTGATCTAACCCTAACCCCCACCAGACCCCCTCCTGTCCTCACCTTCTCCCTGATCTAACCCCCACCAGACCCCCTCCTGTCCTCACCTTCTCCCCGATCTAACCCCCACCAGACCCCCTCCTGTCCTCCTGTCCTCCTGTCCTCCTGTCCTCACCTTCTCCCTGATCTAACCGTAACCCCCACCAGACCCCCTCCTGTCCTCCTGTCCTCGCCTTCTCCCTGATCTAACCGTAACCCCCACCAGACCCCCTCCTGTCCTCCTGTCCTCGCCTTCTCCCTGATCTAACCGTAACCCCCACCAGACCCCCTCCTGTCCTCCCTCACCTTCTCCCTGATCTAACCCCCACCAGACCCCCTCCTGTCCTCACCTTCTCCCTGATCTAACCCCACCACCAGACCCCCTCCTGTCCTCACCTTCTCCCTGATCTAACCCTAACCCCCACCAGACCCCCCTGTCCTCACCTTCTCCCCGATCTCAGTGCCGTCTCCAGCAGGCAGGATCTCCAGGTCTGGCAGCAGGGCACAGGCCTCCACCACTCTGCGGTACCAGCTCTCCTTCCTCTCCTGACCAAACACTATGTTGTCTTTCAGGGTGGCATTCTGGATCCACGCCTGCTGAGGTACATAGGCCACAGAGCCCTGGAGAGGAGAGAGAGAGAGAGAGAGAGAGAGAGAGAGAGAGAGAGAGAGAGAGAGAGAGAGGGTGGGGAGAGAGAGAGGGAGAGAGAGAGAGAGTGGAAAAGTGGGGGAGAGGGTGAACGAGAGAGTGGGGGAGAGAGAGAAAGAGCAGGAGGGAAAGAGAGATAGAGAGAGATGGAGAGCGAGAGAGAGAGAGAGAGAGAGAGAGAGAGAGACCAGGTAGGTGATATCAATTATCAGGTAGAACAGGAAACCTGCAGAACTCTGGGCCTCCAGGAATGGAGTTTGTCACCCTTGTACTAAGGTATTGTAGCAGTACCTACCTTGACTGAGACGTGACCACTCCTCTTCTCTGTCTCCCCAAGCATGGCTGATAGCAGGGAGGACTTCCCACTCCCGACATGTCCCACCACAGCTACCAGAGACCCCTTCTTCACCCTCACGTTGATCCTCATCAGGCAGGGAGGACCTTCCTTAGACCAGCCAAACGTACCGCTGTCTATCACTACCCCATCACCATCTGGTAGGGAGAGGGAGGGAGGGAGGGAGGGAGGGGGATGGAGAGGGAGAGGGAGGAAGGGAGAGGGAGGAACGGAGAGGGAGGGAGGGAGGGAGGGAGAGGGGATGGAGGGAGGGAGGGAGGGAGGGAGGGAGGGAGGGAGGGAGGGAGGGAGGGAGGAGGGGGGGGATGGAGAGGGAGAGGGAGGAAGGGAGAGGGAGGAACGGAGAGGGAGGGAGAGGGGAGGGAGAGGGGATGGAGAGGGAGGAAGGGAGAGGGAGGGAGGGAGGGAGGGAGGGAGAGGGGAGGGAGAGGGAGGGAGGGAGAGGGGAGGGAGAGGGAGGGAGGGAGGGAGGGGGAGAGGGAGGGAGGGAGGGAGTAAGATGTGGAGAGAGAGAGAGAGAGAGAAGAGGGTAGAGGGGTAGAGAAACTGAGATATGTAGTAAAAAAAAAAAACATAAACATATCACAGTTTTGAGAGAAACCCTTTTCTGTTTATCTGTGTGTGTGTGTGTGTGTGTGTGTGTGTGTGTGTGTGTGTGTGTGTGTGTGTGTGTGTGTGTGTGTGTGTGTGTGTGTGTGTGTGTGTGTGTGTGTGTGTGTGTGTGTGTGTGTGTGTGTGTGTGTGTGTGTGTGTGTGTGTGTGTGTGTGTGTGTGTGTGTGTGTGTGTGTGTGTGTGTGTGTTCCCACCAGGGCTGTATGGTTCTCTATCTACGTCGTCAGGCTTCAGCTCATCCTGGCACAGGAACTTTCCCAGACGCCTCAGAGAGACAACAGCCTGCACACACAAACACTTTCATGAAAGACATTTCAAATGATTTTCCAATCATCCGTTCATGATATACCTTGCCAGGGCCACATTGTTTTGTTCGGTCCCTTAGTGATGACATCACCGTGTCCCCTGACTGACCTGCATGGTGGTGCTCATAGCGAAGGGCAGCTGGCTGAGGGGCGTCTTCAAAATGTGGATGAGAGCCATGGAAACGAACACCTTCTGGGCGTCGAGGATGTTCTTATCGTCGACGAGGACGTAGACGCCGAACATGGAGAACGCTATCTGTAGGAGCACAGGACATGGTTATGACAGCCTTATGAAGGGTTATGTAGCCTTTTGAAAGGTTATGACAGCCTTATGAAGGGTTATGTAGCCTTATGTAGTAGTCTTTTATGTAGTCTCAGGTCAGGAAACTGGTTCGGAGTTAAGTGGAGATGGAGATGGCGTATTGATAACGTATTGATAGTGACATCTGTAATGTTTATGACAGGCTTACGAAGGCTCTACGACAGGTCGTAACTCACCAAGAAGGATGAGGAGTTGAAGGAGGCGATGGAGATGGAGTAAAGGACCTGGGACCTCTTCAGGGCATTGAGTTCTTTCTCCCGGTAACCCAGAACCCTCTCCAGGAAGGCCTGTTCCCAGGCGTAGAACTTCAGGATCTTAATCCCACTCAGGATCTCATTCATCAGCTTGATCCTGCTGTCTGTATAACGCATCTGGACTTCCTGGAAACACCCACCCGGGAACAGAGAGTAGGGAATTAGTACGGAATATGGAATTCAGAACACGGAATATGGAATTCAGAACACTGAATATGGAATTCAGAACACTGAATATGGAATTCAGAACACGGAATATGGAATTTTTACCCCCAAGACATAAGACTCCTGAACAGGTAATCAAATGACTACCCAGACTATTTGCATTGAGTGCCCCCTCCCAACCCCTCTTTTTACACTGCTGCTACTCTCTGTTTATCATATATGCATAGTCACTTTAACTATACATTCATGTACATACTACCTCAATTGGCGCGACCAACCAGTGCTCCTGCACATTGACTAACCGGGCAATATGCATTGTGTCCCTCCACCCACCACCCGCCAACCCCTCTTTTACGCTACTGCTACTCTCTGTTCATCATATATGTATAGTCACTTTAACCAGATCTACATACTACCTCAATCAGCCTGACTAACCGGTGTCTGTATGTAGCCTCTCTACTGTTATAGCCTCTCTACTGTTATAGAGCCTCGCTACTGTTATAGCCTCGCTACGGTATATAGCCTCGCTACTGTTATAGCCTCTCTACTGTTATAGCCTCTCTACTGTTATAGCCTCGCTACTGTATATAGCCTCGCTACTGTTATAGCCTCTCTACTGTTATAGCCTCTCTACTGTTATAGCCTCTCTACTGTTATAGCCTCTCTACTGTTATAGCCTCTCTACTGTTATAGCCTCTCTACTGTTATAGCCTCTCTACTGTTATAGCCTCTCTACTGTTATAGCCTCTCTACTGTTATAGCCTCTCTACTGTTATAGCCTCTCTACTGTTATAGCCTCTCTACTGTTATAGCCTCTCTACTGTTATAGCCTCTCTACTGTTATAGCCTCTCTACTGTTATAGCCTCTCTACTGTTATAGTCTGTCTTTTTACTGTTGTTTTATTTCTTTACTTATCTATTGTTCACCTAATACCTTTTTAAAGAAAGGTTAGATAAATCAGGTCAATTACATCTGTACAGTTTCCCAGCCTATCAGAGCAGTGTGTGGTTCCTCACAACACATCCCAGCCTATCAGAGCAGTGTGTGGTTCCTCACAACACATCCCAGCCTATCAGAGCAGTGTGTGGTTCCTCACAACACATCCCAGCCTATCAGAGCAGTGTGTGGTTGGATGACCTGTTTCCTCACAACACATCCCAGCCTATCAGAGCAGTGTGTGGTTGGATGACCTGTTTCCTCACAACACATCCCAGCCTATCAGAGCAGTGTGTGGTTCCTCACAACACATCCCAGCCTATCAGAGCAGTGTGTGGTTGGATGCCCTGGTTCCTCACAACACATCCCAGCCTATCAGAGCAGCGCTGTATGAGTTACTGTGTAACCATGGAAACCACACATGGTGCATGTAAAGTCATATTAGTTGATCATCAGCCGCTTATCAAGCCTCTGACAGGGTCCTGAGGGGGACTAAGGAGAGCCTCTGACAGGGTCCTGAGGGGGACTAAGGAGAGCTTCTGACAGGGTCCTGAGGGGGACTAAGGAGAGCCTCTGACAGGGTCCTGAGGGGGACTAAGGAGAGCCTCTGACAGGGTCCTGAGGGGGACTAA